>NW_024070209.1:2447637-2660880 GCF_014754425.2 Oryx dammah | reverse complement strand
TCAGGCCCCCACCCCAGGCCCCCTGCTCCCCGCCCTCAGGCACTGGGGGCCTCCGGCGCCACCCAGGCAGACTCTCGCTGCTCGCTCACTGTTGAAGATGCAGTAGATGAAAGGCAGGCTGGGCGTCTGGGTGATCCCTGTCGGCGCCCTCCAAGAACTCATGAGTCTGTCCAGCCTCCGTGTGGACGACACCATGTCCACCTCCCTCCTCGCCTGCTCTTTCATATCTGTGCTCTGTGCCCAGGACAGACTCCCTGAGGCGCTTGGGTGCCTTTCTTGTCACCTCCAGCCCAGGCCCAGGTCACCCTTCTCCCCAGCCAAAGCCCAAGCATGTCCCCTGCACCACCCCACAGCGGTCACTGCATCTGACCACGTGAGGCATCTCCGGCTGCCTGCCCCACCAGGTGTGCCCTGGCTCCAGAGGCAGGGTTGCAGGGGGGGAGACCCCTAGACCACTGGGGCTTTACCAAGGATCCCTCCAGGAGGAATATGGGTGCAATGCCCTTGACCTTGTTGGGGGCCAGCCTGCGGTGCCAGCAGCGGCGGCGGAAGCGGCTCTGGGGCTCAGGGTTCAGGTGGAACTTGGAGCCGAAGACACCGTACTCCCAGCCTGCCTCGTCCTCAGCCAGGCCGGGGTGGTGCTGCGGGGAGAGCAGAGGTGCCCTCTCACCCGGTGTGGGTGTGGGAGTGGGTGGGCCCCCTCTGCGGGCCCCCCTCCCACCCTGTGGTCCCAGCGGTCACTGCCCGGAGACCCCTCACCAGCTGCAGGAAGGAGAGGGTCTCCTGTTCGTGGCTCAGCCGCCCGTGGTCCCGGTAGCGCACTCGTGCCCAGCGCCGGCGCCGGCGTGAGTAGTAGGTCTTCTCTACCGAGTTCCAGACCTTGGGCAGCCCCGAGGGCGGGATGCCCACGCCATACTCCCAGCCTGCGGGGCCAGGACATGGCCCGTGGGTGCCCAGAGGCCACGGGCTCAGGGGCTTGGATGGGCCTGAGACACAGGCTCCGGGAAAGGCAGGCCAAGGGGGCAGTGCGGTCCCTGCAGCCCATCTGACAGATGAGGAAGGTGAGCTCGCAGATGTCCCGGGACCCGCACACATCACCCAGTTGATAAGTAGCAGAGCCTGCATCCTGAGCCCTGGTCTTCTGACTCCTAGCCCGTTCATTTGGCCTTCCCTGGGGTCGCTAGGGTGAACCAAGCTCTGGACTTGACCTCAGCTCATGTGCCCAGGAGGCATTCAGCACATGGGCTTCCCAGATGGAGGTAGTGGTGAAGAACTAGCCTGCCAAAGCAGGTTAGACAGAAGACACTAGAGTTCAATCCCTGGGCTGGGAAGATCCCCTGGAGGCATGGCAACCCACTTCAGGATTCTTGCCTGGAGAATCCCCACGGACAGAGGAGCCTGGCAGTCCAGGGGGTTGCAAAGCGTCAGACACGACTGAAGTGGCTTAGCACACATGCACACACCTGTCCTAAAACTGGGGCCCATGTCTATGGCAAGTAGGGAGGCCCCACTCTCTGAAGGCTGGGGACCCCAGGGACACAGGCCCACTCCACCCGAGAGCTTGGCGGTTTTCAGCTCCAGAACTTTCAGCCCTCAGCGTCCAGGGGACTGACCCTCGTCGTCCACTGCATGGTTCAGCTCCACAGCCCAGGTTTGCTTCACGTGCCAGCCTTGGGGGCACTTCACAATCTCCCGGGCCTCCACGGGCTCTCCATTCTGTGGGCAGACAGACAGGGCGGGCCTACTGCAGCCGTCGTGGCCTCCCACCCCAGGAGCAGACAGTGCTTGTTACGTCTAGTGCCATCCGAGTGTTCACTTAATATGCTTTTATGGGTTTGCCTTTCTGAACTGTACATGCATTTTTAAAAGGAAACTTTATATAAGCACTATCAGTTTTATATAAACTTTATATACCCACTCAACATAAATAGGAAATAACCATACGTCTGACTATGAAAGTAAAATAGTGTGACTGAATCTCAGGTAGATGCTGCTGCCTGCCCACACCCAAGCCAGCTCTGCCCTTGTGCAGAGGAGACCAGCCTGTGAGACATGAGTTAACCTCGCTGTCCAGTCAGGAGTACGTCAAGGCTGTATTTTGTCACCCTGTTTATTTAACTTATATGCAGAGTACATCATGCAAAATACCAGGCCGGATAAAGCACAAGCTGGAATCAAGACTGCCGGGAGAAAGAATCCCAGATATGCAGATGTCGCCACCCTTATGGCAGAAAGCAAAAGAACTAAAAAGCCTCTTGATGAAAGTGAAAGAAGAGAGTGAAAAAAGTGGCTTAAAATTCAACATTCAGAAAACTAAGATCCAACAGATGGGGAAACAATGAGAACAGTGACTGAAAAAATGGCTTAAAATTCAACATTCAGAAAACTAAGATCCAACAGATGGGGAAACAATGAGAACAGTGACAGACTTTATTTTGGGGGGCTCCAGATGACTGCAGCCATGAAATTAAAAGACGCTTGCTCCCTGGAAGAAAAGTTATGACCAACCTAGACAGCAGACTGAAAAGCAGAGACATTACTTTGCCAACAAAGGTCCATCTAGTCAAGGCTATGGTTTTCCCAGTGGTCATGTATGGATGCGAGTATTGGACTATAAAGAAAGCTGAGCACTGAAGAATTGATGCTTTTGAACCGTGGTGTTGGAGAAGACTCTTGAGAGTCCCTTGGAATACAAGGAGATCCAACCAGTCAATCCTAAAGGAGATCAGTCCTGACTATTCATTGGAAGGACTGACGCTGAAGCTGAAACTCCAATACTTTGGCCACCTAATGCCAAAGAACTGATTCCTTGGAAAAGACCCTGATGCTGGGAAAGATTGAAGGTGGAAGCAGAAGGGGATGACAGAGGATGAGATGGTTGGATGACATCACTGACTCAATGGACATGAGTTTGAGCAAGCTCCAGGAGTTGCTGATGGACAGGGAAGGCTGGCCTGCTGTAGCCCATGGGGTCGCAAAGAGTCAGACATGACTGAGCAACTGAATTGAACTGATCCAGTCAGCAGCCACCAGCCTCCATGTGCGTGTGCTCAGCTGTGCAGCTATGTTGGATTCTTTGCAACGCTATAGACTGCAACCCACCAGGCTCCTCTGTCCATTGATTCTCCAGGCAAGAACTCTGGAGTGGGTTGCCATTTCCTCCTCCAAGGGATCTTCCAAACCCAGGGATTGAACTTGTGTCTCCTGCATTGACAGGTGGATTCTTTACCACCGAGCCACCTGAGAAGCCCACCAGCCTCCTGGGGCTCCTTCTATTTAAGTTCACTAAAATGAAACAAAATTTGGGAATTCCCTCGTGGTCCAATGGTTAAAACTCTGAGCGTCTACTGCCGGAGGCCCAGGTTTGATCCTTGGCCACAGAACTAAGATCCCACAAGCTGTGCAGTATGGCCAAATAGAAACAAAATTTAAGGTTCAGTTCCTCACTCCCACAAGGGCCACATTTCAAGCACTCAATAGCCAGATGTGGACAGTGGTGATACAGAACATTTCTATCATCACAGGAAGTTCTCTTGGACTCACAGACTTAGAAAGTGAACTTTTGGTTGCTAGGGGAGAAGGGATAGTTAGGGAGTTTGGCCTGGACACGTACACACTGCTGAACTGAAAATGGATGATCAACAAGCGTACACACTGCTGAATTGAAAATGGATGATCAACAAGGACCTACCGGCTAGCACAGGGAAATCTGCTTAACATGTGCCAGCCTGGATGGGAGGGGAGTTTGGGGGAGAACAGATATATCTATGTGTATGGCTGAGTTACTTTGCTGTCCACCTGAAACTATCACAACATTGTTAATTGGCTTTACTGCAATAAAAAATAAAAAGTTCAAAAAAAAAAAAAGTTCCCTCGGGCAGTGTTGGTTTAGAGCAGCCCCAGAGTCTCCTATTCTGGGTAAAAGCACTGCCTTTGCACGGGGGACGGAGATACTCTGTTGTTCTTCCCTCCCACTTAGGGCACCTCTTCCTGCCACCTTGGGATACAAACCCCATCAGTGCTCACCAGGGTCCCACTGATCCAGTGCTCCCAGCTTCCAAGCCCCTCCCCCCGGGAGCATGAATTGTCCCCCATGCCCCGTGCTCACCACATCCGTGTTGGGGATGGCGGCAGGCACCCAGGCCCCCATGGCATCCCGGCGCTGGTTCTCATACACCTCCTCCAGCACCTGGCTCTTGTTGATGTCCGTGTCCAGGAGCAGCCTGGGGGCGGCAAGACTGCAAGTGCCCAGCACACCTCCCTGGGCTTACGGACCCCTGGGGTCCTCCTTCGCTGCCCAAGCACTGCCACACCCGGCAGCAGCACCTGCTCTGGGCAAGGCTGGGCAGCGGGGCCTAGCGTGCAGGTAGGGGGAGGGCAGGGCCCCCCGGGACCAGGCTCCAGTGGCTGTATGCCTGCCTCCCTGAGTTGCTGCCTACTGCCCCTCCTGGGTAAGATGAAGTGCCAGCGCCAAGGCTGCCTGTCCAGGGGCATGCAGGCTCCAGCCCCACACCCCAGCCTCACCTCCTCTGAGGCTCCACTGTCCACGGACCATCCCAGTGCCATCCACGGGGCTCTTTGAAATCTTCCTTGGGAAGGGCCTTGTGCCCCAAGACGTCCGAGAAGTTGGGGCAGTGTTGCAGGAACTGTTGTCCCCACTGGCCCTTAAACTTGGCCTGGTTCTCGTACTGGGAGAGGGGAAAATGCCAGCGCCTACAGCCCCCTCCAGAAACCCGGCAGCCGCCCAAAGCCTCCTACCCTGGGCTGTACGCGCCTCCTAGAAACATGGAGCCGGGCAAGAAAGGGCGTGGGACCTTGCCATGAATCAAGTGCTCATGCGCAGGCCCCTTTCAGCCACTCTCTCCCAATTCACAGGCGATGAGGCTGAGGCTCAGAGGTCACCTCTACCCCCGGTGGCTCAGCTGTGGAGGAGTGGAGTGGGGTGGATGCCTGCGTTAGAGCCGGCTGGTTGCCTGCCACGTGATCTGTCCTCCCCACATCACTGGGGAACCCTGTCCTGCTCCACCACTGCCACTGGGTCTGGAACTTTCTTCCACATTCCCCTGAGGGACACTCAGCCCCTGCTCCCTGCACTCATCCTAACCCCCTCTGTCTCGGCGCCTCCAAGTCCTGCCGTCTCTCCATCCACAACATGCGACATAGGAACCATGAAAACAGGTTTTAACTCAGTTAAGAAGTCTGAAGTGTTAGTTGCTCAGTCGTGTCTGACTCTGCGAGCCATGGACTGTAGCCCGCCAACCTCCTCTGCCCATGGAACTCTCCAGGCAAGAATACTGGAGTGGGTAGCCTTCTGCAGGGCATCTTCCTGACCCAGGGACCGAAGCCAGGTCTCCTACACTGCAGGCAGATTCTTTACCACTGAGCCACCTGGGAAGTCTGAAACTCAAAACTTATTTCCCCTCTACTCTCAGGACCTTCTCGTGAGCCACGTCCTCCCCTCTTCTCTGATTGTAGAGCAAAACCTCTGGCCGGCTGCTCACCCACCCCCCTGGGTTTACGGTTCTGAGGGAAGCTACCCCATTTCCAGTTCCTCTGCTTCAGAACTGCCCCTCCCCAGCAGAGGTGGGTAGGGGTCCCGGGCTGTCGTGTTAATGATGGACAAGGACCCTGCAAGCAGTCTGAGCCTTGCTCCCCTCATGTGCCCTGAACTAACTGGGAGAAAGTCCCTGTAAGCCTCCATCCCTGTGAAAGTGACTGGCCCCAGGGGACCACTCAGTTGCCCTTCTGTTACCAAGGCCATGGCTTGTCAACAAGGGACTCCTTTAGTCACTTCCCTCTAGCTCCTTTTACGGTTCTCAGATTCTGCCAGCGATCTTTTCTCCGCCTTCGGAGTTGGGCTGGTGCCATGTCACGCCCCCACCAGCCCCTGCCCCACCCCCACTCACCGTCTCTGCATACACGACCACTTCGCCCTGGCGGAGCAGCTCCAGGTCTCTGCTGTCTGTCACGTTGCCCAGCCACATGCAGACCCGGAGCTGGCCGGGGAGGGTGTCCTTCTCTCCTTCTCCCTCTGGGTACTGAGCCAGAGGCAGGTCAGCAACCACACGGGTCCGGGTCCCCCGGGGGCAGGGGCACGGGTTAGGGAGGGGCACACACACCTGCCCCCGCTCCCTAAGCCCCGGGGGCAGGGGCTTCACACTGAGCTGGGTGACGGGCATAACAGAGGCAGGAGTGTGGAGTGCGGAGGGGCAGGGCCACTAGGGAGCCTGGGAGTGCCAGGGGGTGGTGGTGTGGATGGCGACGCTGACAGTGGAGCTTGCTGTGTGCTGTGCCAGGCCCTGCGCTGAGCACCACATGTGGCACGTATGCTCAATGCTCACGCACCGCTACAAAGTGGGCACCTTCATCACAGGCCCATTTCACAGAGGAGCAGGCTGAGGCCAGACACGGCTGGCCCCAACTCACACAAGCCACTGAGCCATAGAACCAGGATTCAAGTCTCAGTGTTCTTGTAAGATAAGGAGGACTCAGCTGGGCACCGTTGGGACGGAGCCTTCCATGACGGCGGGAAGGGCAATGCGCAGCCAGGGAGTCTCTGAGAGGAGGCTCGCCGGGGGCGGGAGGGGGAAGGCTGGAAGTTAGGACTGTCTTCAGGACTGGAGACTAGCATTCAGTCAGCCTTATTTATGGATTGCCTCTGATAGGAAGGGCTGGAACCCACACCTTAAAGGCATTAAAGATGTAGATAGCAGCCAATCATGGACCAGGGGAGAGGGGACAGGGACAGGACCAAGTGAGGCTTGAGGACGATGGAGGGGACAAACTTGAGGAACATTTGTGATGGGTATGGACTTGGCATTGACTACATGCCGATGGCCCCAGGCTCCCGCCTCCCTTTGTTTAAACCCCATTTCTCCTGGTAAAGGGCCCGGCAGAGAGGAAATGGGCACGCCCTCCAGAGGCTCATGGGGGCTCCCTGGGGTGGGGGTGGGGAGCTCAGGGCTTCTCCCTTGGGGTATCCTGGGCCCTCTCCTCCCCTGAGGACCCCTGACCTCCCCACCTGCAGGAATAGGGTCTGTGTCTTCCCACAGAACCTGCCGGAGTGCCGAGCCCCATCTGGGGAGAACAGGATGCTGTGGGCAGGCACCTGAGCGTAGGCCACCCGCTGCTCCCGGGACATTAGCCAGACCATCACGTCCGGGAGGTTCATCTGCGGCTGCGGGCGCGAGAGCGTCAGGCCCGCCTGAGGAGCCGGCACCAGGGCCTGCTCCCGGCCGGAGCCCCCAGCGCCCACCTCGGGGAGCACGGCATTGAGGCGGTACAGCCAGCCCTCTGCGGTGGCCACCATGTCCCTGGGCGGCGCCTGCTTGGCCTTCTGGGCCAGTTCTTGCAGAAGGAGGCGGCGGAGCTTCCACTTGTTCTTGTCCAGGTCGGTGGCTTTGGGCTGACTGGTCATGCAGGGCAGCGGCCGCCTGTGGCCAGGACCGGGGCAGCAGGGGCTGGTCTCCGTCCCATCTCACATGCTCACCACCCACCCAGCCTCAGTGTCCTCCCTGGACCGGAGAGCTTTCCCTACTGGTTGACCCAGCTGACCAGTCCTCTGAGACCAAGTTGGCCAGAACAGCTGGTCGACCTGGTGGACAGGCCTGCAGACACAGAGTGCAGGCCTGGTGAGTGGTAGGGAGCCCTGCCTGCCCTCCTCAGGAAGCACGCTCACTGTGGGTCTGGCCCTGGGTTCCCATACCTCCTGCTCTGGTCCCCCCAGCCCCTGCGCTGTGCCAGGCCCGTGCTCAGGACCTCCTCGTGGACAGAGGTGTGAGCTGTGAGAGGAGGGGAGGAGGGGATCTAAGTGGGTTGCAGGCCCAAGAGAAGCCTTACAAGGGCTCTTCCAGACAGGCAGAAGCCTGACGAGAGCCTTGTGGCGAGGAGCGATGGAGGGGAAGGTGTGGGCCGGGACATGCAGGGCTTGTCTGGACAATGGAGAGAAGCTTGGTTTGATAGGAGCATCAGGCGTGGATGCAGAGGGGACAGTGATGAGAGGAGAGGTCAGGACCTCTCCTCTCCTCTGGCGGGTCCCTGAATGGCAGAGAAGCAGCTCTGTCGTTTGGAGAGAGATCTGAGCTTATGTTTCCTGTGGAGGCGGGGTGCGGGAGGGAGGGTAGTTGTTCTGTAGGTAGTTGTTCTGGTCTGCGCCCCAGGCCTTGTGTGAACTTGATCTAGCTCAACCCTAGCCCCAGGGGTAGGTGCCCCCTGCCCCTACTTGCAGTCTTCCACCAGCTCCCTCAGCAGTTTCTCCCACTGGGGAAGCAGAGCCGGGTCCCTCGGATTCCTCATGGACTTCAGGGTGTCCAGATTGGCCTTCTGCCCAGCAGGAGAGAGGCGGTGTGTGAGTGTGGTGCTCCCCTGGGTCAGGCTGATTGGCCCAGGATGCTTTCAGCCAGGGCTTGGGGACCTTTGAGTTGGTGATGGACAGGGAAGCCTGGCGTGCTGCAGTCCATGGGGTCACAGAGAGTCAGACACAACTGAGCGACTGAACTGAACTGAATGGAGGGGTAACCTGGAGGTGTCCATATCCAAAGCTGTCACATACCATTGAAGGCTAGGATTCCCTCCTGACTACCCTACAGAAAAAATGGGTGGCAGGAAGAAGCCAGGATGTAGCAGGACCATGGGTCACAGGGAAGGGGTCACAGGGTCTTGACCTCAGGCTTCCCTTCTGTTGGTCCGAGAAAGTCACATCTAAGGTGGGGGAACCAGGGGGGCTCTGCTGCCTAAAACTGCTCAGCGGCTTCCCCCCTCAGATCACCTTTTGTGATCTGACCCTTCCCAGCTCCACTGGTCTTATTTCCTCATCACCTCCACACCCCAGCCACCCATGAACTTCCTATCACTATGGCTTTGCCCAGTGTTCCTTTCTCTGCACCCCGACCACTGACCCCAGCAAGACTCTGCTCAAATGTCCTTTTCCAACAGCTCCTCTGACTCTCCTCTCTCCATCTCACCCATCCCACCTGAGTCTCTGCTCCTGTGGCTCTTAGCACCTGAATCTCCACTGCAGCCCTGCTGCTCTGTGCCCTAACTATTGCATGTCCGACTTCCCTGCTGATGAAGACTGTGTCTACACATCTTTGTGTCTTTGGTGCTTGTGTCTGGCACCTCAACTGGCGTGGAATGCATGAGAGAGCTGAGTGACCGGATTCCTAAGGCTGCGGCTCATTTTCCCTAGTCTCCCATCAATGGCCTGGGTCCTGGGACTTCCCTGGTGGTCCAGTGGCTAAGACCCCATGCTCCCAAGGCAGGTGGCCCGGGTTCCATCCTTGATCAGGGAACTAGATCCCATATGCTGTAACTGAGATTTCACATGCTACAACCAAAGACCCGGTGCAGACAAATTTAAAAAACCGAAAAACCAGGGGTCCTCCCCCTGGCCCCCTCACTCCCCTGCCCACACGACTCACCAGGCGATCCCGCGTGAATTGGAGGAGATTGAGGCAGTTCATACGGAAGCCGACGTCCTCCCAAAAGGAGGTCACGGCCACGACGGGCTTGGTGTTGTACCAGGGCACGTAATGGTAGATGTTCCCTGAAACACAGAGCCACGTGTGTGGGGAGGGGGTGTCTGAGGGACATCCCTCACCGTGTCTGCTCTCAGAGGACCTTCCCTGGGCCATTCCATTCCTCTAGGGGGTGATCTGCTAAAGCATCCCAACTGGACCCCTCCCGCTGGAGGGTAGGCTGTGGGCCAGTTCAGGATGGATATGCTTTGATGAGCACAGCTGGCCTAATGGGGCCCTCACGGTGCTCCATGTCACTTGGGCTCACAAAGTCCCCAGTTCACAGGTGGGAAAACCCAAGCTAGTGATGGGAAGTGGTTTCCCTGCGATGGCTCAGCCAGGTGGTGTTATGCAGGCATTCAGTTCCAGAGCCTGTGCCTCTAACTCAGGTGAGATGCCAAGGCCCGGGTCTGCCTTGAGGTGGGGTCTTCCTTCTGGGTGTCAGGAGGCAGAGGAGGAGTGGGCCCTGGGTTCAGAGACCCAGAGTTTGGTTAGGGTAGGCAGACACCTGACATAAAGGGCCTGCTGGTGCAGAGGAGTGGGGTGGAGGGGCAGGCATGGTCAAAGGCCAGTGATGGGCCTGGGAGACTAGGTCCCCTGGCCATGATTCTTATTGAAACAAGGGCAGGGAAAGCTAGATGAAACACATGGTATTCTTTTTCTGAAACATTTTGCTGAGTTGAAATAAAATCCACAGGAAACCGAAGATAAAGTCAAAGCAGAAAGTCTGTGAGGCAAGTGGAAGCAAAGTGGACATTTGTCCTCTGAGTTTCTGGAAAATCTTGGAGAACTGGCTGTTCTCTGTGACAACTGCCAGGGCCGAGAGGTCAGGAGAGAAAGCCGAGCACCGTCTGAGGTGGGCGGTCTAAGAGGACACCCCTGTGAAATAGGTTGAATTGTGTCCCCTATAAAGCTATGTTGAGGATTTCCCTGTGGTCCAGTGGTTAAGAATCTGCCTTGCAATGCAGGGGACTTGGGTTTGATCCCTGGTGGGAGAACTAAGATCGCACATGACTCGGAGCAACTAGAGAGTCTGTGCACCACAACAAGAGACCCCACGTGTCTCGACAAAGACCCAACACAGCCAAATAAATAACTTTTTAAATCCAGAAATTAAAAGAAAATGAAAGAAAGGTTAAAAAATAAAAAGTTAAAAACCAGACAAAACTAATTGTCAGTTAGGAAGATAGCAGGCCTTGGTGTGGGTGGGGGCTGGCAGGTTCAAGGGGCCCCTGGGATGTTGGGATTTTGTTTCATGGTCTGAATGTTGTTATGTGGCTATGTTTGCTTTGCAATAATTCATTGAGCTGAATACTTTGGTTTGTGTACTTTTCCATAGATGTGTTATGTTTGAATCAAAATTCTATTCAAGAATTATAAAAAAAAAACACTGGGATCAAAAAAGACAAAATATATAAAATACAATGTGTCAATGGTGGAAAATGCTATGGAGAAGGATGATGTGGGAGAGAGAGAGGGAGCTGTCAGAAGTTTTTTAATAGTTACCTACGGCTTTTCCTAAAAGATCTGGAAGAAATTATACAGAATGCAACCCAGAGAGATGAAAAATACAGAAGGAAGATTTACAAATGTGTGGAACAGCATGAGAAGTTCCACAGAGGATAGAGTAAATTTGAGAAGGAGCTAGAAGAGAGAAGGGTAAGAGGTCATTTTCAAAGGGAAAGTATCTTATAATTTTCCTGAATTGTTGGAAGGACACCAGTTTTAGACCCTCGCACTGAGTGAATCACAGGAATGATAAATAAACAGAGATCTAGGACTGGGGCTCTCAGATGTGAGCGAGCCTACACAAGATGGCAATTTTCTTCTGCTGCTCTTGGACAGCATACAAAAGCGACAAGGAGAAGGGAAATAACTCCATTTTCAGCAAAACAAGGAGACAGATACAGTCTGCAGGCTCAAAATATACATAAGGGCTGCCAGAATCAGCTGTGAGTGCCTGAGGAGCTGTGAGGGTTGAAGGGTGATAGAAGTCACCTGGGGGTGGGGGGTGAACGACAAGACAGACAGCGGGAGCCACGGCTGGATGGGGGCAGAGTGCAGCTAAAAAACACCCCCGGAGCGAACTCAGGACTTAGACGAGGGTATGCGAGCTGGCAAAGCTCAGAAAAGGAATAGAAGAGAAAACCAAAACATTACAGGAAGGAAGACGGCATGAAAGGAAGCCCAACAGGGATTAGACTCAGCAGACGATCCAGCGAGAGGCAAAGAAATAAGAAGGGCAACCAGGGCACTTCCCTGGTGGCCCAGTGGCTAATACTCTGTGCTCCCAACGTCGGGGGCCCAGGATTCGATCCCTGGTCAGGGAACTAGATCCCACACGCCACAATTAAAGATTCAGCATACCTCAGCGAAGACTGAAAATCCCGTATGCTGCAGCTAAAACCCAGTGCAGCCAATAAATAAAAGTAGACATAAAAAAAAAAAAGGAAAAATGACCAAAATAAGATATAAATAAAGAGCCAAAAAGGATCAGGGAGAAAATGACAGATGTAGAAGAAAAAGACGGATGCAGAAGAAAGTAAGGAGAATTGTTAAGCCCATAAATGGAACCCCAATAGTAGAAAGCCTGAACAATGGAGCAGAATATTTAAAAACACAATTTAAGAAAACCCACCTGGAAAAAGGATAATCTTTTTAACAAATGATTGAAAAACTGAGTACTCATATGAAAATTATTGATAATTCAAAAGGAACCATAGGTACCTTCCCTGGCGGTTCAGTGGTTAAGATTCTGCATTTCCATTGCAAGAGTCAGGGTTTGATCCCTGATCAGGGAACTAAGATCCCATATGCTGTGCCAGGGCCAAAATAAGAACCATACAGCTCAATGTAAGAATTAAAACTGTAAAGTTTTTAGAAGAAAAAGTAGAAAATCTTTATGACCTTGAGTTGGGCAGAGTTCTTAGATATGACACCATACAAGAAAAAAAAAACTGAAATTCAGTCAGTTGAAAATGTTTGCTGTTCAAAAGATACCATTAAAAAAATGAAAAGACAAGCCACAGACTATTTGCAAATCCTATATCTGATAAAGTATTTGTATCCAGAACATATAAAGGACTCTTACAACTCAATAATAAGACAAACAACCCAATGGAAAAAATGGGCAAAGGCTTGAATTAAATATATAAACAAAGAAGACACATGAATGGCTAAGAGCATATGAAAAGATGCTCAGTATCATTTGATGTTAAGGAAATTCAAATTAAAGCCACAGTAAGATACCTGGCCATAATAATAAATAAATAAATCACAGAGTGGAAGAAAATATTAGCAGAACCTATCTGATAAAGGAATTGTATCCTTGTAAAAGAACTCCTGCCATGTAATAATATAAAAAGACAAAGGAAGAAAGATAGGCAAACACCTGAACAGCCCTTTTACTAAAGAAAGATATGTGAGCGTGAAAAGATGTTCAGTATTATCAGTGATTAGAGAAATGGAAATTAAAACTAAAATGAAGGGGAATTCCCTGGCTGTCCAGTGGTTAGGATTTGGTGCTTTCACTGCAGGGGCCAAGTCCCACCCCTGGTCAGAAAACTAAGATCCCACAAGCCACTTAGAGTGGCCAAAAAAATAAAAATTACAGTTAGGTACAATTTCACAGCCATCAGAATGTTTCAAATGGTAAAGGCTGACCACACCAAAAGTTGACAAGGACTGTGAACAAGGGAACACATTGCTGTGAGCATGTAAAATGCTACAACCACTTGGGGAAAATGTTAGGTATTTTAAAACCAATTCCATTGCTAGCTATTTACCCAAGAGAAGTGCAAGCTCATTTCCACCAAAAGACTTGTACCAGAATGTTTACAGAAGCTTTACTCATAATACTCCAAAACTTGAATCAATCCAAATGTCCATAAACAGGGGAACGGATAAACTGTCATAGTCATATAACAGAATGCTATCAGATATAAAAAAGAGCCAAATATGATATATGC
Organism: Oryx dammah; assembly: GCF_014754425.2. Taxonomy (NCBI): domain Eukaryota; kingdom Metazoa; phylum Chordata; class Mammalia; order Artiodactyla; family Bovidae; genus Oryx; species Oryx dammah. The sequence goes on along the minus strand of NW_024070209.1, from coordinate 2,647,397 downwards.
AACCACACAGATGGAATATTTAAAACACTCGTTGCTGTTTTTTAGTCGCTGAGTAGTGTCCGACTCTCTTGTGACCCCATGGACTGTAGCCACTAGGCTCTCTGTCCATGGGATTTCTCAGGCAAGAATACTGGAATGCGTAGCCATTTCTTCTTCCAGGAGATCTTCCTAGACTAGGGACGGAACCTGCATCCTCTGCATCGGCAGGCGGATTCTTTTCCACTGAGCCACCACCTAAAAGACTAGGCTGAGCTAAAGAAGCTATAAGAAAAGAAAGGGTACCATGTGTATGATCTCATTTACATGAAGTTGCAGAACAAGCAAAACAAATCTAGAGTGATAGAAAGCAAAGCATTGATTGCCCCCAGTGGCTGGGGAGATTGACTGAAAAAAGGCACGTGGCAGTTCTGTGGGATGATGGAAATTTCTGTCCATGATGTGAATGTGGATGTATTGGGCTGGTCAAAAAGTTTGAGTTTTTCTATCAGATGTTACAGAAAAACCCAAATGAACTTGATTGAGCCAAAATTCATCCAACTCACCGAAAGTCTATGCATTTTATATTTCATAATACCTCAATAAAAAATATAAAGCCACCACTAAGCGAATGAAAAGCTTCAAACGTAGAGAAGATATTTAGAACATATTCACATCTGACAAAAGATTATTCCCAGAAAAAATAATGTACAAATCAATAAGAAAAATAGAGCCAATAGTTAATAGTTGGGCTTCCCTTGTGGCTCAGCTGATAAAGAATCAGCCTGCATTGTGGGAGACCTGGGTTCGATCCCTGGGTTGGGAAGATCCCCTGGAGAAGGGAAAGGCTACCCACTCCAGGATTCTGGCCTAGAGAATTCCATGGATTATATGTAGTCCATGGGGTCACAAAGAGTTGGACAACTGAGGATAATAGATAAAAGATCTCGATAGACTTTTTACAGATGAGGAAAGACAAATGTTTGTAAACATATGAAAAGCTGCTCAACCTCTACTTATAATCAGGAAATTGTAGATCAAGATCTTGTAACATACCCACCAGACTGGCAGGAATGAAAAGGCTAGGCAAGGTCAAGTACTGGTGAGAACACAGAGTAATCAGAACTCTCATGCCACGCTGATTAAAGTGTAATTGGATATAATTACTTTTGCTTTGAATTTCTCTTCCACTCCTGGGTATATAATTTAGAGGAAGTCTTACACTTGTGACCGACAGATATGTACAAGAATGTTCACGGCAACATTATTATTGTGGATAAAAGATAAAACCTCAATGTCTACATATACCACATAACTTGTGGCATAATCATACAATGGAATATACACAGATATGAACATGAACTTCAGTTATACATACCAATGTAAAAATTTAATATTGAGAAAAAATGCAAAACAGATGAATACAGACTGAAAGTTTCCATTTATATAAAAATGCAAAAATAGTATGCTCTTTAAGGTAGCATGCATAGGTGGTAAAAATAATGAAGGAAAGCAAGGATGTGATTAACATGAGACTCAGGGTTGTGGTTATTTCTTGGGTAAGTGGATCTGGGAAGAGCATACAGAGAACTTCTAAGATGCTGAGATAATTTTCTTCCTTTCTAAAAAAATTTTCTGCCTTTTAATCTGGGTATGACTTCATGGGTTCATATTTTATTATTTGTTTTAAACTACACTTTATGACCAACCTAGATAGCATATTCAAAAGCAGAGACATTACTTTGCTGACTAAGGTCCGTCTACTCAAGGCTATGGTTTTTCCTGTGGTCATGTATGGATGTGAGAGTTGGACTGTGAAGAAGGCTGAGCACTGAAGAATTGATGCTTCTGAATTGTGTTGTTGGAGAAGACTCTTGAGAGTCCCTTGGACTGCAAGGAGATCCAACCAGTCCATTCTGAAGGAGATCAACCCTGGGATTTCTTTGGAAGGAATGATGCTAAAGCTGAAACTCCAGTACTTTGGCCACCTCATGCAAAGAGTTGACTCATTGGAAAAGACTCTGATGCTGGGAGAGATTGGGGGCAGGAGGAGAAGGGGACGACAGAGGATGAGATGGCTGGATGGCATCATCGACTCGATGGATGTGAGTTTGAGTGAACTCCCGGGAGTTGGTGATGGACAGGGAGGCCTGGCGTGCTGTGATTCATGGGGTCGCAAAGAGTCGGACACGACTGAGCAACTGAACTGAACTGAATGCATTTAATATACATTTGTATATATTTCATAATTTAAAAACATGTAGTTATGACCAACCTAGATAGCATATTAAAAAGCAGAGACATTACTTTGCCAACAAAGGTCCATCTAGCCAAGGCTATGGTTTTTTCAGTGGTCATGTTTGGATGTGAGAGTTGGACTGTGAAGAAAGCTGAGTGCCGAAGAATTGATGCTTTTGAACTGTGGTGTTGGAGAAGACTCTTGAGAGTCCCTTGAACTATAAGGAGATCCAACCAGTCCATTCTGAAGGAGATCAGTCCTGGGTGTTCATTGGAAAGTCTGATGCTAAAGCTGAAACTCCAATACTTTGGCCACCTCATGCAAAGAGTTGACTCATTGGAAAAGACCCTGATGCTGGGAGGGATTGGGGGCAGGAGGAGAAGGGGACGACAGAGGATGAGATGGCTGGATGGCATCACCGACTCAATGGACATGAGTTTGAGTGAACTCCCGGGAGTTGGTGATGGACAGGGAGGCCTGGCGTGCTGTGATTCATGGGGTTACAAAGAGTCGGACACGACTGAGCGACTGAACTGAACTGAACTAAACTGAAGGTTGGGGAATTAGAGAGGAAATAGCAAATGACTGCTAGTGGGTACAGGGTTTCTTTTTTGGACTGATGAAAATATAAAACTAATCACAGTGATCATAGCACAATTCTGTGAATAGACTAAAAACTATTGAACTGTATACTTTGCGTGGATTAATTGTATGGTGTGCGAATTGTATTTCCCTCAAAATAGCTGTTCTTAAAAAAACGGGCAGACAAGTGGGATGCACAGAAAAGCTCTCGAGTGATGAGAGGGTGAAGCTGACAAAGAAGAGATAGTGTCTAGAGCCATGGTCCTCAGACTTTAGCATGCCGCCCCTTACCTGGACAGCTTGTTGAAACGCAGATTGCTGTTCTGTTTTCAGATTCTGTAGCTCTGGGGTGAGGCCAAGAATGTGCATTTCTACCAGTTCCCCGGTGACGCTGCTGGCCCAGGGACTGCACTTTGGGAACCTTACAGTGTCCAGTAAAAGTGTCCAGTGAGCATATATTAGATGACAAGATGAGTGTGTGGATGGGTGGTTGGTTGGGTGTTCGGGACGGTGGATGGTTGGTAGTTGAATGGCTGAATGCGTGGATAAGTGGATTCGTGGATAGATAGAAGGCAGGCAGCTCTTTTGGGGGGAATACAGTTCACACACCATGCAACTAATCCATGCATGGCTGGATGAGGGTGGTTCAGAGTAGTAGGAGAGAAGATGGGATTGAGAAGCTGTGGTGTGGAAAGAATGGTAGAGAAGGACTTGAAGTCAAAACCTAGTTGCAACTCTTGTCATGGATTCACCACCTACTAGCTGCGCAATGTTTGACAGGTGACTTTACCTCCCCAAAGCTCACTTTCCTCACATCTATTGTGGGTTAACAATGTCTATGAATGTCCCTTGGGCTAAAAACCTTAAAAGGGCCAACCCAGAGCCCGACATGCAGTGATTTCTCTCTACCCTTCAGTTGGATCTAACTCTTACCATCGTATATTGCTGGGCTATACTGTGTGGTTGAGACGAGAGGCTTGTAACTCAGGTCCATCTTGTTTCCATAGTGGCCAATGCTGACTTCAAATTGGATCAGGTCCTTAAAGTCAGGCATCATGGTACAGGAAAGGAAAATGACGCACAGCCCATACTTCTGTCGGTTCTGGTGTTTCTAAAACAATAACCCCCAACATCCCCAGCTTGAGTCAAGGGATGAACAAAGCTATAGAGCCAGGCAAGGAGGCAAGCATGACGTGCCCTGTTTCTTTCATTCAGTGTGAGCCAGGCCATCCCTGAACTCCTGCCCCCTCTCAAAATTCTGCCTTGACTCCCACTCACGTGGCTGATCAAGGGAAGTTCCTTCCATGACCTCCATCACCTGGCCCCTCCACCCAACCAGCCCTGGTCTTCTCTTCCTGAAGCCAGGCAGGAAGGTCTTCTCCTGGTCTGTCTATGCTCTGAATTGGCCCGCCCCACCCCTCTTCTTCTGGTCTAAACGCCTCCCTTGGATGAGACTGAGTGGGCGGGACTGTGTGGTAGAGGGTGCATACACGTGCACATCTGCTCTTGGCTTTTCTCAAGCCCCGTCCCCCCACCACGAGCCCACCTCCTCAGGTCCTCTGTCTGTCATGTGAACCCTGCTCTCATTTCTGTTGCCAACCTCTGCCCTACTTTTGCATTCTCCCATTCTGTTCACTAACTCAAATCTCTCCTGCCTTAATAACTAACCCTCCCTCTCTCCTCTGAGCTCCTGTTTATCTAGGACCTGATCTTGTCTCCTTTAACTTTATAGCCAAGTTTTATTTTTTTGTTGGTGCTGCATGGCACGCAAGATTTTAGTTCCCCGATCAGGACTAGAAATTGAACCATGCCCCCTGCAGTGGAAGCACGGAGCCCTAACCACTGGACTGCCAGGGAAGTCCCTGCAGCCAACTTTCTATAGACTTGCCTCTATGCACCATAAATAACTTCTCCCTCCCGCCTTCGGCTTCTCTCCTGACCCAAGGCTACTGGTGCCTTCCTCATTACCAGCACACACTTTTGGGTCCTCAGCTTTTCTGTCTGCCACATTCAGACTGTTCTGCTCTCTCCTTTCTGCAACTCTCCCCTCCAGAGGCGGCCCCAGTGATCCCCTTTGCTAGCTCCTTCTCCATCTCCCTGCAACACCCCCCCCCCCACCACCGCTTCTCCCTGCAATCTCATAGGCTGTGATTCTCAATGGGATCCAACCTCAGGTCCCTTCTCCTTTCATTTCATCTACTCCCCCAGGGCAATTCCTCCATAATCTTGGGTAGATCCTGGGGTGCTGATGACAAATGTCTATATCTAGCAGGCTTAGGGACTGGTCCTTGTGGGTGTCCCACAAGCACAGGTCAAAGGTGGGATTCATCATGATAAATGGAATAGTTCCTGCCGTACTGGTAAACAAAACACATCACAGTCATCAGTAAATGCAGCCACCCCTGATGGTGAGCTGGTGAGCCCTGAGGGCACTCAGGAAGGAAAGACTATCTGCCATCTAGCAGCCATCAGACTGCAGACACTCCCCGTGGTGAACCCTGAGGAAACTCAGGATGTGAAAACACGATACTGGCCCCAGACAGGTGAGGTACATATCAAAGGAATGAGACCAGACTCTTGCATCTTCCCATACATAGAAAATACCTAAATTCCCTAACTTGAGATGGCTGGTTTTCCTTTAACAATGATCTTTTGAGGTTCAGACTACCTGCTCTTTGTTGTTAATAGTTCTACATGACCTGGTCCCCTCTTGCCTCCTCAGAGCTGTTCTCTCAGGGTTGAGATGCTGCCTCCAGAGCTTGAAGTCCTAAAAATTCCACTGAATAAAATATAACTCTCAACTTTTAGGTTGTGAATATTTTTTAAAGTCCACAATCATCTCCCCAGAACTTCTCTTCCTTCAGGGAGCCCATGTTGATGTCCAACCCCACCTCCCCACCTGAGGCAGAAGATGGGCATTGGCCTCACTTCTTTTGTCCTGTTGGTCAGTGACTTTGATCACTGTTTCCAAAGGGTCTCTGGTGACAGCTCTCTCCTCTCCGGCTCTCCTCCCCTCTGACTGTGTCCCCATTACTCCTGAGTAAGTGGGTGGCCCAATTTTACTTTCATTTAAAGCTATGGTTTTTCCAGTAGTCATGTACAGATGTGAGAGTTGGATCATAAACAAGGTTGAGCTCTGAAGAACTGATGCTTTTGAAATGGAAATGTGGTGCTGGAGAAGACTCTTGAGAGTCTCTTGGACTACAAAAAGATCAGACCAGTCAATTCTAAAGGAAATCAACCCTGAATATTCGTTGAAAGGACGGATGCTGAAGCTGAAGCTCCAATACTTTGGCCACGTGATGGGAAGAGCCAGCTCATTGGAAAAGACTCTGATGCTGGGAAAGACTGAGGGCAGGAGGAGAAGGGGGTGACAGAGGATGAGAAGGTTGGGTGGCATCACCAATTCAATGGACATGAGTCTGAGCAAACTCCAGAAGATAGTGGTGGACAGGGAAGCCTGGTGTGCTGCAGTCCATGGAGTCACAAGGAGTCAGATATAACTTAGCGACTGAACAACAAGAAATCTATTTCTGGCATGGCTTCCCCTGTCCCTTCCTGCCTCGGTGGTCCTCCTTGGCCTTCAGGGAGAAATGCAGACCCCTTAGAACATCATTTCTCCTTAACTAGATTGCATATCTCTTAAGTCTAAACCTTGTCTTTCCTGGGTCCCTTGACCTCCTGGGATTTGGCACAGCAGGAAGCCCCCACTGGGGCTTAGTAAAGACTCAGGTGGAGGGAATTCCCTGGTGGTCCAGTGGTTAAGACCTCACCTTTCCATGCAGGGGGTGTGGGTTCAACCCCTGAATGGGAGCTAAGATCCCACATGCCTTGTGGCCAAAACATCAAAATGTAAAACAGAAGTAATATTATACAAATTCAATAAACACTTTTAAAATGGTCCACATCAAAAAATTCTTTTAAAAAAGACTCAGCTGGATTGAGGAAACATCCCATACATCCAAAAAGCGCATTCTACTCCTGACCAAGGGCTTCTTGCAATGTCAGAGATGGGACCCACAGGAGACTAGAAGCAGGCACAAGCGGTCTTTCTTCCTGGGTTACCTGTCTCCTGTGGTTACCTCTACGCTGATCACATCTAGGGAGAGATCCTTCATCTTAGCTTCTTGACGGGATTTGACGTGGGTGATTAACTCCAGGAAGACCCGGCCTCGATAAGCTAAACCATCCTTGACAATGCTGGGAATATTCTAGGGTAACAGGAAGAAAAACAGTAGGAAAAGGAATGAGAGAAAAAAAGCAGGAAAAGTCTTTCCTGAAACCTCTGTAGCAAAGACAGGGTTGTTCTATAACTTTCTGCCTTGGGCTGACTACAGTCCCAGGGAGGAATTCCAGAAACTCCAGTCATGGCCATGCTTAGAAACCTCTGGGCCCTGAGCCCTCTTCCATACCTGAGGCCTCCTCTTCCTCTTCATTCATTCTATCTCCAGGCCCACCAAAAGTGCCCTGGTCCTGTAAACTCTTTTGGCTTGGAGGGGCCTGTGGTAACTATTAAATTATCCCAGGCTGGCCAATCAGGAGAGGCCCTGCCCCCTTGGCAACAGTGATTGGTTCAAGGGGAGCACACATGACCCAGGAAGGCCAATTAGAATGCTTCCTTGGCCTTCCCAATTAGAGGCTACCATGGTCCTGTTCCCATCAGGGAAGCCAGACTGTGGTAAAAATGAATGAGGCCCAGGAAAGAGCAGCAGAGATGAGAGATGGAGTGAATGTGAGAGAGGCTCCTAAAGGCATTGAGGTCCTGGTTTCTGAGGCTCTTCCTCACTCAGAGGCCTTCCCAGCCCCATTCTCTTCTTTTGCCAATTGGCTTTCTGGTGTTTACTGCCATCCTCTCTCTCTCTCTTTTTTTAATTTTTAATGGAGGATGGTTGCTTTACAATATTGTGTTAGTTTATGCTGTAAGCAAACTATATACCCCCTCTTTTCTGGATTTCCTCGCCATTTAGGTTACCACAAAGCACTGGGTAGAGTTCCCTGTGCTATATAGTAGGGTCTCATTAGTTACCTAACTCATACACGGCAGTGTAGATACATCAATCTCAAAATCCCAGGCCATCCCACCCCCCCTTATCACCAGTGTTGAATAACCCAGTGCTTCTCCACATTTAGCTGTGCTGTTTCTTTTGCTGCCCATGACCTTTCCACCTGCCCAGTCTCTTACCTGAGGTCTCATCTCAATGCCCCTTCCTTAGTGAATGCCCAGAGCACTCCATCTGCTCCTTTCTTGGGTCACAGCACATGCCCCGGGCTTATGTGGCCCTTTGTGTACAGGCTTCGAGTCCTCTACTGGAGTGTCATGGACAGAAACCAGGGCCTGGCCCTCCCCAGGCATCTCCCAGGCCCTGGTGCCTGACACTTGGTTGATTTCACCTCCACTATTCCCTAGAGCCGACGTAAGAAGCTTACGGGGTCTTCTTCCTTCATCCTGAAAGGGGCCTTTTTACCCCCACGGAGAGTCAAGAAGCTGGGGCCAAAGCAGGGTAGGAAGCCAGAGTACATTCCTGCAAGGGGAAGGGGGTGAGAGAGGGCGGGCCTGGGTGGGAGAGGTGCAGGAGGCAGGACATGGGGGTCTTGCTTGCCTTCTATTTCGGCTCCAGTGGACGAGATCTGGTTGAGGGCCAGGCTGACCGTCCCGATCTCATCACTGCACCTGTTCCTGGGGCTGGAGAGAAACCCACCCTGCAGGTGGAGTCCCCAGCCCGGTTCTGATGCCCTCCTCCCTGCTGTGCTTTCCAGTCTCCACCCGGCTGCTCACCAGTCCAAGACTCTGAACTTGACGTAGCTGGAGAGGCAGGGAAGCTGCAAAGGGCAAGTGAGAGGGGCAGTGGGTGCCTGCCCAGATGGCCTGGTCTTTGCTGAGCCTGGGAGCAGTTGGGAAGTCCTGAGTCTGGGTCAAGGTTTGGCTCTGTTACCAGGGAGCCAGAGGGACTGACCACTGAGGCTCATGGACCTTTAGCTGGGGGCTCCCCACTGTACAGGCCCTTTGCAAGGGCCTGAGGAAGGCCTTGAACTGTGTCCCATGATCATTTTATATTCTCATTCTTAAAAATGGTCCCTCATTGCATCAGCTCCAGGGTCCGCAAGATGTGGGTCTACCCAACTGTGGAGTCCATGACTGCGGTCCTTACATGGCCCTTCAGTCTGGAGGCAGGTTTACCAAGCCATCTCACAGGGACATTGTGGGCCTTGAAAGACTTCCTCACATTTAGCAGTTAACCTTTATTTACTATTTAAATTAAAAAAAATTTTTTTTGGCCACTCAGGGTGGCTTGTCAGATCTTAGTTCCCCAACCAGGGATTGAACCCAGGGCCCAAAGCAGTGACAGCACAGAGTCCCAACTGCTGGACCATCACAGAATTCCCTGGCAGTTCATCTCTAAACAGCAGGACATCTGTCTCTTCAGGGAGTAACAATAGCTGCCACTCTGGGGAGGGTTTCCATTGTCCCCAGACTGTCCTGAAAGTCTATGTGGATCACCTCAGTGACCCTTACCCCTACCCCCAACAACTCCAGAAGCCAGGAGCTGTAATCATTCCCATTTTCAGACAGGAACGCCGAGGCACAGAGAGGCCACGTTCCTGAAGTTCTTGTGTACTGTGCAGAGCCCTGCCCACTCTGCCATAACCCAGCAAGGTATGACTGCCCTTCTTGACTGAGGGGGACTGAGGCCCAGAGAGGGACAGAATCAGAATGGAACCCAAGCTTCTGAGTCTTATCTCTGCTCTGTCCTCAATTATAAAAACAAAAAGTCGATGTAGAAAACACAGCTGTTGGGGTTGAGGCCTGAGTGGGCCCTACATCCTCACACATCCCTTGTTCATGGGGCGTGCCTGGGGGGTCCTCTGTTCTCCACTCTCCTTGTCCTTTGCCCCCCGCCGCGGAGGCTGAAGGTCAGGGGAGCAGGGGAAATAAAGGCCTTTCCATGGACTTCCCTGGTGGTCCAGTGGCTGGGACTCCATGCTCCCGATGCAGGGGGCCCGGGCTCAACCCCTGGTCAGGGTACTAGATCCCGCATGCCACAACTAAGATCCAGTGTGGACAAATAAATAAATATTTTAACATACATATAAAGAGAAAGGGCTTTCCCACTGAGCAGCTGCTTAGTAAGCCATGAGATCACCCTGCTTAAGGAAGGGCACTGGAAGTGGAGAGAGGGGGGCCCCTTGGGCACCCAGGTCTTCCAAAGCACCAAACCCTACAAATTGGTGGAACTATATTTTCATCCATCTTTGAGAATTCTCTTCCCCTTTCCCAGTTCTTTGTTTTGATTCCCCTCCGGTCTGCGGGCCCTGGAACTGCTAACTGGCACAGACTGTTGTCAGCAGTGTCCCCTGCAGCCTGCCTTGCTTGGGCCCAGACCAGCTGATCTCAGATGCCACTGCCTGTGCAGGCGGTCGTCCTGCCACTTCACAGGGAGGTCCAGAAGCCTGGCGACAGGCACAAGGGCTTCTCTGGCGGTCCAGCTGGTAAAGAGTTTGCCTGCCACGCAGGAGACTGTCTGCAGTGCAGGAGACCCGGGTTCGATCCCTGGGTCAGAAGATCCCCTGGAGGAGGGGCATAGCAGCCCACTCCGGTATTCTTGCCTGGAGAACCCATGGAGAGAGGAGCCTGGTGGGCTACAGGCTATGGGGCTGCAAAGAGTTGGACATGACTTAGTGACTGAACTGCCTGCAATAGTCAGGCCGCCCCCCAAATAGCCCCAGCTCTGGAGAGAGACTGCATCTACAGAAAATGGGTGAGAGTCTGGGGGTGTTTAGACATCTTCAAACATGGGAAGGCCTCTTTCAGGGACGGGGGGCCTGCCCCTCCCCCAGTGGTTTCCGAGCCCGGAGGAAGCTGAACATGAGAGAGGACGTCCAAGGCCTGAGCATCCACAGAGCATCCGAGGATTCCTGTCCTGAGCCTCATCACAGCCAGCACAGGGGGAGAGAGCAAGAGTGTAGGAAGGACTAGGTCCTTCTTTAAGAGTCTAGAAAATCACCCAAGAAGGTAGGGATGGAGAGAAACTATCCTTCTGTTTGTGCAGGGGTGAGGAAGAGAAAGCGTGATGAAAAAGCAATACCTGAATCCGGAAGGTCAGGATCTGGTTCCATATTGGGCTCTCGGTTTCGGTCTGCACAGGTGTCTTAAGCTGGGAATATCCCAAAGAAATATCAGTCTAGCCCGTCCCTCTTCCCTCCACTGGTCTCACCTCCCAGCCCTTCTGGTCTAGCCTATGGGTGGACCCTGTCTGCAGCACAGAGCTGGTCCAAAGATACTTTGACAACTTCTCATCAGCTACAACTTCAATCCTTTGAGTTGCTATCTAGATCCAGACTCCATATTTTCCCTCAAATCAGCTTTCAATTGATTTAACTTTTAAATAGAGGGTTACTAACTCTATTACTAACTCTATTATGAGTGCAAAGATGTTGCTCTTGTTAGAGAAATTCTAAAATCCCAACAAAAGGTCAGCAACAATGATACTGATGGCATACTCCTTTTCAAAGTATCACTTGACTTTATTTTTAACCCTAGCCTTATTCTGAGCAATCATGTCGGTAAAATCAAGGGTTAATTGGACTGGTTAAACTTTTTCATACGCTCTAAGAAAAATATAGAAATATTAACATTTCTGAAAATATGTGTGCCTCTCCCACCCAACAGTATCTCACCTACTTCCAGAGTACCAAACCACTCACTGGAAAATAGGTACTCAGTATGGTGCTCTTGAAATATGTCCACACACTCTTTGGTATGCTCCCCTTCAAAAGGTGGACACTAATCTCCCTCCCCATTTGTCTGGGCTAGATTTAATGACTTCTTCTAATAGGTAAGATATGGTAGAAACGATGCTTGATGAATCTTGAGACAAATCTACTTAATTTCAGCCCAGAATTCCCCAAATTTGAAGACAGGGTCCTTTTTTTTTTTTTTTTTTGCCCATGACATCCATCAGCACACTTTGGAAAATGCTACTGTGTGTCCGGAGAGCTTCAGGGAATGTTGCCCTGGCCCAGAACCTCCCATGTCTAGATGCAGAGACTGAGGTTCAAGGGGCTCAGTGCCAGTTTCAATGGGGGCACTTGAGGACTCGTCTCATTCACTGGTCCACTCATCCGTGCATTTCGATGTTTGGTTTCCGGTGGGCATCTCCCCTCAAGGCACTGGGCACAGCTCTGGGGCACGGGCCGACTAAGCCACGGCCTCCACCTTCACAGAGATCCTCCCTGGTCCCACGAGGTCTCATCACTCATAAACAGGACGTGACTCCTGGGGTCCTGGCCTCCGACCCAGTCGTTTCCTCCCTGCTATTTTTTTCTAGGTGCCAACGTCTCTAAGCTTCAGACCGTTGTTATGCTTACCTTTTCCCCAATTAGTTCCACCTCCAACACAGGACTCACAGAGTAGTGTTTCTCTAAGAATAAGAAGTTACAAGATTTCGGCGGCAGCATTATTTTTTCAGGAGGAGGAGATGGAGAAGAGACAGGACCTCCTAATGAAGACCCTCCCTCATAATTTGGTTTCGTGCCCCCTGGGCAGACCCCTCCCACTTTCACTCTGTTCCCCTGTGCCACTGTGTGTCCTGGCACACAACGGGGGTGGGGGCTCTCACAAGGAACCTTGACTATGGGCATTAAGGACAGGTCAGGGGCACGTGGCCCATTTTAAAGGCGCCTTCATAAAACCATTCTCAGTGGGTTTCAGCCTCCCCCTCTTCCCCACCCCAAATCTTAAGGTCAAAATGGAACTGGGGAGCCCAATGAGAAACCAAGGTGGTCCCCAGTAGGGAAACTCAGGGCCACTCCCTCTCCCGCCCCGACTGACTGAGGTGGAGGTCCTCGGCACAGTAGATGAAGAACTGTAAGTAGGCTATGCTGATGGGCACCACTGACGACTTGAAGATCCGGGTGTCCATGTCGTCGACCCTATAGATCAGTTTTTGATCTACCTGGAGAGACCAGAGAGCTGATAGGGTTGGAGTCACAAGGAGGTCACAGGCCACCAGACTTGGCTGGCTGGTTGGGGTGGGGATGGGCAGCCTCGGAGTGACAGTGAACAAAGGAAAGCACTTGAAGAGCAGTGGCTGCTTGCGGGCTCAGGGGGTGGTCACCCACGGAAGCAGCCAGGGTAAGAAGTGTTCCTGAGGTGTGGGGGGGGCAGCCTCACCGGTGCCTGGTCTCCCACACCGAGGGCACAGATGGTGACTTTCAGGTAGCCTCTCACACCACTGCTGGGTTCGTTTGGCTGGCAGAGGCCAAGCCATTTCCTCAGGAGTGTGTGACCTGGAGAGGCAGAGGGCCCGTGGGAGACCAGCCTCCAGTTCCCCCCGTCTTCCCTGGAACCAGTCTTTGCTTCTGCAGTGGGCGCAGGTGTGTGGGAAAGTGTCTCATATATTCCGGTTTCCACCCAGGGGCAGAGGGAAATGGGACTCACTTCTTTGTGCTTAGCCATTCAGTCGTGTCCGACTCTTTGCAACCCTTTGGGCTGTAGCCCGCCAGGCTCCTCTGACCATGCAATGTTCCAGGCAAGAATACGGGAGTGGGAAGCCATTTCCTCCTCCAGTGAATCTTCCCAACCCAGGGATCAAATCTGGACCTCCTGCACTGGCAGGCGGACTCTTTACCCGAGGAACCGTTGGGGAACCCGTAAAGTACAGTATCATTAAGCAAAAGCCATGAAGTACAGTAAAATGTTGTCAAGTACAGAAAATAACTCACACCCTACCCCCCCCACCCATGTGTGGAATACACAGGAATTTTGAGATGATTTCAGCCCCAGACTGGTTTTTCTCGGAAGACACTCACATTTCCAACAACGGTTACCTACCTGGACAGTTGTAGATGAACCCAATATCTGTCTGAAAACACAGGAGTAGAGAAAGGGTTAGTTAGGGTCTCCAGCCAAGATTTGTAATGACCAACCAACTTGATGACAATCCATGTACTTTGTTGTCGCGTTGCTAAGTCGCGTCTGACTGTTTGTGACCCCATGAAACTCCAGCATGCCAGGCTTCCGGGTCCTTCGCTGTCGCCCAAAGTTTGCTCAGACTTATGTCCATTGAGGCAGTGAAGCTATCTAATCGTCTCATCCTCTGCTGCCCCCTTCTCCTCTTGCCCTCAGTCTTTCACAGCATCAGGGTCTTTTCCAAAGAGTCAGCTCTCATGGACTTGTCCCGCCCTAGCTCCTTTCATCTTTACAGCAACCTGGAAGTTGGCCCATTGTAATCTCCACTCTACAGAGGCAAATGTTGAGTTTGAGCCAAGAGCCCCAAATCTTACAACTAGTAAGTAAGGTTTGGATTGAAAGGACCCTTGACCACCACCAGCACTGCTAACAGACACAGCCTTGTTCTTCCCTACGCCTGTGTGGAGGAAAGTGTTTATCCCATCCTCGGGAAGAGGATAGTTGAGGAGCTGGCCAACAGACTAGGGGTTTTCCTCTTTCCCTGGGGGATATACGTTCTGTTTGCTTGTTTTGATGTGGACCACTTTTAAGGTCTTTACTGAATTTGTGACAACACTGCTTCAGTTTGGGTTTGGTTTTTTGACAGTGAAGCACGTGGAATCCTAGCTCTCCAACCAGGAGTCTGACCTGCGATCCCTCCTGCAGTGGAAGGAGTCCTAACCAGTGGACCGCCAGGGAAGTCACTATGTTCATCACCTTGATTGTGATAACAGTTTCAAACACAGTGGTTTCAAAAATGTATCAAATTATACATTTAAAATGTTTATATATTATTGTATGTCAATTATATCTCAATAAAGCTGGAAGAAAACAAACCAAAACAAAACTTATTCACCTCTAACGGGCAATAGATCTAGGCAGTGATCATCAATAGCTGTTAACAACAAAGGAAGAGACCGGCAGTCATTCTGTGCCTGTAGGTGATGTCATCTGGCCAAATAATTGACCTAAGTCTGATCCAGCCTCTAGATAGCAAATACCTGGGCGGAGGATCATGAGATGTGAGCCGCTGGAGGTACAGTCAACAAAATCCAGACTGAGGGAAAACTCTGCAGGACAAACTATCCAGTTGCTTCAAGAAATAAACGGCCAGACTTCCCTAGTGGTCCAGTGCTTAAGAATCTGCCTTACCATACAGGGAACACAGGTTTGATCTCTGGTTGGGGAACTAAGATATGTGCCGTGGGGCAACCAAGCCCATGAGCCACAACTACTGAGCCCTCGTATCACAATGAGAGTCTGCAAGCTACTCTCAAAGTGCTTGCATGACATGATGAACATCCTGAGTGCCAAAACTGAGACCTAAGGCAGCTGAATAAATAAATATTAAAAAAAGGAAAAGAAATGCAAAGAAAACTAGGGTGCAGGACCAACTGAATAAAATACACCTAAAAATACATTTTAATCAACTGCAATATGCGCACTTGGTTTGGATCCTGATTTGAATAAACTGTAGAAGGAATTCATGAGACAATTAGGGATATTTGAACACTGACTAGATGTTTAGTGCTAGCCCAGAATTATAAAGGGGTTTAGATGTTGTCATTGTATTCAATTATGCTTAATAAAGTCTGTATGTTTTTGAAATAGGTAATGAAATATTTTAAAGTATAATGATATGTCTGAGATTTGATTCAAAATATTTAGGTTGGTACAAAGCAATTGCAGTTTCAGACCATCAATTTTAAATCAGTCATGTCAGACTCTTTGCAACCCCATGGACTGTAACCCACCAGGCTCTGTTGTTCATGGGATTCTCCAGGCAAGAGGACTGAAGTGGGTTGCCATTTTCTACTCCAGGAGATCCGCGCAACTCAGAGATCCCCAACCATTCCAGAATCTCTTAATTCCTAGGCCTGTGCTGCTTCGAGAGTTAGTTGGGGGAGGGGCAGGTTATGAACACTCACATGCTTATTACAAGTTGTGAGAAAGAAACCTTCCTTTGACTTGTCCTAAATTTGCCTTTCCCAAGGGTAGGGCCCTTTCCCAAGAGTTGGCAGATTTAGCAAACACAAATACAGATGCCAGTTTAAATTAGGATTACAGATAAATAACAACCTTTTTTTTTTTTAGTAAATGTAGGTCCCCAGCAATATTTCATGAAGAGCCATGAAATATTGGGGACATACTTACATTTAAAAAGTACCTGTTGTTCAAGATTAAAAATTTCCAGGGCCTCTTGGATTTAACCTGGCAACCCTACCTTTTGGTTCACCCTTCATGATTGTGTGAACCATTTCTCAACCTGGGTCTTTCCCAAAGCAAATCTTTTTACTCTGTCTTCAGGGGCAGTCTTTCTCCAGGTTTTCCAACAACCTGGTTGACCTTTTGGATCCTCTGTTTCCATTTTCTGGAGACAGAGATGTGAGCTGTGTCCATAAATATTCTAAGTGTGGGGGAGTCAAGGTGGCACCCAGCACTCTCATAAATGTTACATATTTAATCCTCACAAAAATCCTGTGGGTTGAGTATGTTATTATCCCCATTTTACAGATGAGGAAGTAAAGGCTCCGAATAACTTGTCTAAATCACCCAGTGGGTAGGTGGATTCACAGCTGGAAATCCAGGTCCTTTTCCCTAGCCTGGGGCAAGTAGCCCTGGGTGGGTCTCTAACTATTTCACCAAACCTCCTCCTCCATCCAGTGCTCACTTGGAATCTCCCAATCTCTGCATTGAATCTCATCACTGAGGAATTCATCACCTGCAGGGAGATCCCAGAAAGATTTGTTATTCACAACCCTAACCCTGATTTCCCCAACCCCATGGGAGGAATCGGCAGGGTACATCTGGGCTCTCCGGGACTGACTCAACTTCCTAATGACGGACACTTCCAATCAGTGTTCCTCATTTAATTCTCAGAGAAGCCCTGAGAAGTTCAGATTTTTAGTCCCACTTTCAGGATGAGGAAATTGATCCGAGAGGTCAATTCCCTTGGTCTCCACAAAGCAAACTTGCTCTCAGCTTTCTCCTCTGCATCCTGCCGTGGCTGTTTCCTAAGAACTCTTCAAGGGAGAAGCCTTGCTCTCACTAGCCCTGTGCTGGGCACATAGGAGGCATTTGATAAATACAAGTTTCACATTGTTACTGGGCTCCCTGTGGTCGGAGAATGGAATGTCTCATTTGGAGGGGACATTTGAGGGGTCCTTTGGTGGCGTGAAAATCCTGGTACATGGGAAAGGGTTGCTTTGTTCACCTTGGAGCTAAGCTCAGGGCCTATCATTTGGCATTTCATAACATTCATTGAATGAACGAATAAATGGATGGATGGATGGATGGCTCAGGCGGGCGTCTGGCTGCTAGGGTGAAGAAGGTGGCAGAGACGCTGCCTTGGGGTCAGAAAGACCATCTGATGTGACTCTAGCTCCACAGATGGGGCTGGAGGAGAGTGAAGCACTTTTCAGAATTGAGGCGGGACAAGAAAAGTGAAGCTGTCTTGCCTGGCTCCTCACCTGGATTAAGATAATCTCATCGAAGAACTTCATAGGAGCCTCAAAAAAATTCTGAAAGAAGATCTGACGTAGAGAGAATGGGAGGGGGGCGGGGGTGAGAGTAGGAAATGTGTCTCCATCACATCCCCCAGGGACTGAGCAAGCCTGAAGCCTCCAACTAAGAGGCTTCTGCCTGTCGTTTGTCCATTTCGGTGACCTTCAGCTCCTTACCACTCGCATGCTCCGCTTGTAGAAGCAGAGGCCCGCCAGGCCCTAAATGATTTTTTATCCAGAAAAGGGTGGTGTAGGGGATCCCTGGAGGGCTTGGGAGCAGCTCAGAGCCCATCAAACTGCCCTGGGATGGAGATGAAAGTGTCCGCCTCTTTCCAGGTGTCCCTGTCTGTCCACCGCACCCTCACTCCCTGCTTCAGCCAGAACCTCCTCCCCCGAGAGCAGGCCTGGCCCTGTCACTCTCCTGCTTGAGTCCCTCCATGGCTCTCAAGTCCCATCTAAGATGAGGCCCCAGCACATTCTGCAGGCTTACCTAGGGCCACCCCACCCCACCCGCCCCCGTCCCAGCTCCATCCACATCTAGTTTTGTCAACCAGCCCTACTGTTTCTTCCTTCTGGGTCTCTGAGAACACAATTCCTTTTTCCTGAATTATCTTTCTCCATCTTGTCCCTCTTTCCTTGGAAGACTCCTCCTTCAAGGTTTCAGGAGACTTTTCTGAGTCCTCTCCACCCTCTGTTCCCTGCCCTCACTGTGCTTCTCTCTTTTCTTTGGTGGTCTAGTCACAAATTAACTCAGTGCCTATTTATGGAGTTCTTATTGCATCAGTCATAATGCCAGGAGGGGAGGCCCCAGCGGCAGCAAAGTCAGCATTGTTGTTCAGTCGCTCAGTCGTGTCCGACTTTTTGTGACCCCACGGACAGCAGCACGCCAGGCTTCCCTGTCCCTCACCAACTCCCAGAGCTTGCTCAAACTTGTCCATGGAGTTTTGATGTCCTTCAACCATCTCATCCTCTGTTGTCCCCTTTTCCTCCTGCCTTCAATCTTTCCCAGCATTGGGATCTTTTCAAATGAGTCAGTTCTTCGCATCAGGTGGCCAAAGTATTGGAGCTTCAGCTTCAGCATCAGTCCTTCCAATGAATATTCAGGCCTGATCTCCTTTAGGATTGACTGGTTTGATCCTCTTGCAGTCCAAAGGATTCTCGAGAGTCTTCTCCAGCACCATAGTTTGAAAGCATCAGTTCTTCAGCACTCAGCTTTCTTTATGGTCCAACTCTCATATCCATACCTGACTACTAGAAAAACCGTAGCCTTCAGCTGTGCAAACCTTTGTCAGCAAAGTGATGCCTCTGCTTTTTAATACAGAGACATTGAAGTTGTCTAGGTTTGTCACAGCTCTTCTTCCAAGGAACAAGTGTCTTTTAACGGTGGTAGACACCGTCAGCAGTGATTTTGGAGCCCAAGAAAAGAAAGTCTGTCACTGCGTCCACTTTTTCCCCTTCTATTTGCCGTGAAGTGATGGGGCCGGATTGCTATCACTCTACACGGGGCCTGCACTTTCTGGCTGTATCAGCGACCCTCCAGATCTTTATCCCCGGGCTCTGTCCCCGCAGCCTGCCGTCTCCCCAGATCTCTGTCCCCTCACATGCCTGCCCACTGCAGTCTTGCCCCATCGTCAGCACGGATGTGCTCACGTGCTCTGCTCTCCGTGGTGTGTGACCATCTGTGCCCAGTTTTGTGGAACGAACAGATGAAAGCAGCAGAGTGGGGAGCATGCTTACCGTCCACCAGCAGGAGACGCCTAGCCCTCGGCCGGCCCCTGTGACCCCAGCGCCCCCACTCAGCTCTGAAGGGCATGGGCCGCCCACCTCATTGAAGAAAGGGTTGTTCCCCATCTTGATCCGTGAGTGGTGCTGGTGGCCTCCAATGACCACCTTCACCACTGGCTTGATGTCGTTGCCCATCAGCTGCCGGGCTTCAAACACCTGCACTCGGACCTGCAGGGGACAGACCAGGAGAAACTGACTTTGGGGTCCAGGCTCCTCTTTGTCAAGGGGGACTCTTCTCTGAAAGAACAATATGTTCTGGTAAGAAGCATCTACTGCCGATAGAAAGTGGCCCCAAAGCCCTGAGAAGGCTCTGGCTCCTTCTCTTTCTTCCTATGGGAACTGTCACCTCCACTTCGCCTTTTCATTTTGGGTGCACATAGGGTTTACTGAGTGGGAGGGACTTGTTACAGAATAGGGTAGAACATTTCTCAGTTGTTGTTGTTGTGTCGTTTTGTTTGTTCTAAATATTTATTTGACTGCATCAAGTCTCAGTTAAGGCGTGTGGGGTCTTTAGTTGCAGCATGTGGGTCTAGCTCCCCGACCAGGGATTGAACCTGGGACCCCTGCACTGGGAGTGCGGAGTCTTAGCCACCAGACCACCAGGGAAGACCCAGTATATTGTCTTTTATACATGTGATCTTTCTACAGAATTGAACACTTTAAGAAGTTTATTTCATAGTGATAAAAGGACCAGTTAATGAAGAGGACATATAAAGATTATAAACATTTTTGTTTATACCCTGACAACAGATCTTCACAATATATGAAGCAAAAACTGATAGAAGTATAAAGAGAAAGAAAGAAAAACTCTTCTCTCCATTGATATAACAGGTAGGCAGAAAATCATCATGGTATAATACATTTGAATAGCACTATCAATCAACTTGGCTTCTCCCGTAGCTCAGCGGTAAAGAATCCACCAGCCAAGGCAGGAGACTGGGTTCTATCCCTGGGTGGGGAAGATCCTCTGGAGAAGGAAAGGGCAACCCACTCCAGTATTCTTGCCTGGAGAATCCCATGGACAGAGGAGGCTAGTGGGCTACAGCCCATGGGGTTGCAAAAGAATTGGACTTAGAGACTAAACAACAACAATCAATCAACTTGACCTGATGGACATTTATAGACTATTTGATCCAATATTGGCAGAATGCAAATTATTCTTAAGTGTGCACAGAATATTTACCAAGAAACACCATATTCTGGTACATAAAACATGCTTCAATAAATTAAAAAATAATCATTCAGGTTATGGTTTGCTTTTTTATTTTTACCATAATGGTATTAATTTATGTTTCTTTTTCAGTGTCTATTGGAGTATAGTTGCTTTACAATGCTGTGTTGGTAGGAATTGAACATTTTAAACTCCTGTGCAGTTGAATCTATGATCTGTGTTTCTTCTGCTCTCCTGAGACTTAGTAAAGGGCCTCACCTGGAAGTGCTGAGGCTTTGGGGACAGAGCCTTGTGCACTGTGGCACTGGGAAACCTCAGCTTCTGCTTGGCCACCTCTTGAGCTGTTACGGCCAGGAGGTCTTCATCGCCTGGGGAAACAGCCCAGGATGGGCTCTCATGGGGGGAGAGCAGGACACGTGGGGGTGTGTCCCCACTAAAATCCCAGCCACGAGGCCTGGTAAGGGCGCATGTCCTCCCAGAACCCTCCACGGTCCCCACCTACCCCTACCCCTGGGCCTCACTCGCTATACATGGGCGGGGCACGCTCTGGGGAACGGTCATCCTTGCCTCCCTCTGCAGCCCATTGGAGGCTGAGTCTTATGTCCACAGGGAGGTGTCTGGAGAGCTCACGATCCTGTAGGCCTCAAGGGTTGGGTGTCCGAGATCCCCAAGAGCCCATCCAGCTATGGCTGGAGAAGGGCAGGGCTCAGCCCTGTGGAAGTACATACCGATCTTCTCGATGTCCTTGGGGGTCATAAGGGCCGCCTGTAACGTGGCAGTGCACTGCAAGGCAAAGGCAGGAGGCTGTAAGACCCGGCAGTCCCCGGCAAGGTCACGGCACTGGAACCTGCCCCATCGTGGCAGGAGTCACTCCCAGCCATCCTGGGCCGAGTGATGCTGGTCACAGCACAGGGCCCCACTGGGGGGACTGTGCAGTCTGGGGTGGAGGGAGGCTATGAATTGATGGGGAGAGAGCAATGGGTCACTGCGGACAGGGCTGAAGAACAGAGGAGGCGCGTGGCTGTGGTGGTGACAGAACAGAACGCCGCAGGGTGGGGAGGAGAGAGAGGTGACTTGGGACCAGTCTAGAACCACTGATGCTAAACTCCTAGCCCAACATCTCATGACGCCCTGTGGGAACTCCAGCAAACATCAACTGACCTCTTGCCTCCAAGCGCCCTCACTGTTCAGCCATCGTCAGAATTGACCCCTGAACTCCCTAAGTGCCCTAAACCATCAGAGTAAAGTCACAGCGTATCCGCGTAGACCCCGCAAGGCCCTTCCCTTCTGGCCCCTGGCCACTGCCCAATCTCGGCTCTCCCACAGTCAAGCCTTCTCCGCCCCTTCCCCAGTGCTGGCAGTGCAAGCAGCCCACCCTCCTGAACATGCCGGGCTGCCTTTTGTCCCTCCAGCCTCCACACAAGCACCTTATATTCCTGCCGGGGGCTGTCTTTATTTCCTATCCATTGGGCAAACTCATGTGCTGCTGTGCTTAGTCGCTCCATCATATCTGACTCTTTGCAACTGCATGGACTATAGCCCACCAGGCTCCTCTGTCCATGGGGATTTTCCAGGCAAGAATATGAGAGTGGGTTGCCATGCCCTCTTTCAGGGGATCTTGAAAAGATCCCAACCCAGGGATTGAACTTGTGTCTCCTGAATTTCAGGCGGATTCTTTGCCATCTGAACCACCACGCCTCTCCTTAAAAACCATCTACAGGGCTTCCCTGGTTGCTCGGTGGTTAAGAATCCTCCTGCCAATGCAGGAGACACAGGTTTGACCCCTGGTCCAGGAAGAACCCACATGCCGAAAAGCAACTAAGCCAGTGCGCCACAGCTATTGAGCCTGTGCTCCAGAGCCCAGGAGCTGCTACTACTGAAATGCAACTGCCCTAGAGCTGCTGCTTTGCAACTACAGGAGCCGTTGCAATGAGAAGCCTTCACACTGCAGCTAGAGAGTAGCCCCTGCTTGCCACAAGTAGAGAAAAAGCCTGCACAGCAGCCAAGACCCAGAACAGCCAGAAATAAATAAAACCACATAAAAAAATTTTTTTAATCTATAAAAGTAGAACCTACACTCTGTAGCAATCAGCTCAGGAAACGAGCCTGATACTCACAGTAACCAGCCCAGGAAGTCAGTTTGCTGTGAGTCGGACCTATAGAAAGTCAGACCACCAGCTCTAGCAACAAACAGCCAGGACTTGATTAATAACTGACGAATCCCTTAATTTTGTTCCCACTTTTAGCTCAGGGCCAACAGGAGAAAGCCAAATACATACCCCTAAACAATCACATAGGGTGCTCAGCTTCTAGTTGGGCCACTTACAGCTCTCCTCACATCAACAGCCTCCCATCAGGACATACCTGAAGTCTTCCCTTTTTTCTACCATTGCGTTTTCTCACTCCTCTGCCTACCTTTGCGTCTCTGTCAAATCCAAGTGCTGGTGGCTGACTCCCTTGTTGTATTTGTTGCTGTTGTTTAGTCGTAAAGACATGTCCGACTCTTTTGCGACCCCATGGATTGTAGCCCACCCAGGCTCCTCTGTGCATGGGATTTCCCAGGCAAGAATACTGGAGTGGATTGCCATTTCTTTCTCTAGGGGATCTTCCTGACCCAGGGATCGAATCCGTGTCTCCTCCATTGTAGGCAGATTTGTTACCATTGAGCCACCAGGGAAGCCCCTTGTTATATATTAATAGCAAGCTCTGAATAAATCGCCTTTGCTTATTCTCATCTGGTTGGTCTCCATCACCTCCTCTGTAAAGCCTTTCATTTTCTCTCAAGTGAAATCATTCATTCCTTCCTGACCTCAGTGAAGTAGCTTTACAGACCCCAGTACACATGTGCGGGAGTGCTTGCCACGTGAGTGACGACAGATGTGGGCTTCGTTCAAGTTTGTATCTCAGGCCTAGCACAGTTGCTGAAACCAGCAGACAACTGACTGAGTTCTGATCTCAATGGGTGGGTGAAGGGTAGAGAGGTGAGTCGGTAGATGGAGAGTGTCACGGAACTTGGGGAGATGATGACAGTGTGATGGGGTCCCTCCAGGGTAGAAAATGTTCTCTGGGTTAGGGGGGCCCTGAGACACTGCTGCAGTGCTTGGCCCAGCTTCATCAGCTGCCCCCCTACTCCTTCAGCCACCCTCCCCGGGGCCCGACTCGCCTCTGTGGGCATCATGGAATGGTTGAGCAGGGTTAGGTCATTCACAAAAAGGATCTTTCTTGGTCTTTTCACCAAGGGCTTGAGCAGTACTGTGGCCGTGCCAATGAACCTGTGGAGACAGGGAGCAGCTGTGAGGTCCTGAGCCAGGTGTCCTTTTCTGTCTCAGGCATAGCTTTATCCAGGGATGTCTTTTCCCTCCTGGAGGCTGTGCTGTCCAGACAGAAGGAAGGGTGCGGTGATGCGGAGCATCCACTAGAGGGCGCAGGACTCTCAACTCTCTGGGAACTGGCTTGGGGGCTTCCTTGCCAGTGGGCACCCTAGTTACTGGCTCTGCCCTGCTGTACCCAGCCCCTTTCCAGAAGCTCTGCTCCCCACGCTCCTCTGGAACAGGACCCGTGCTAAGGAACAGCTGGTTGGACCAGGAGGTGGGCATCTGACCAAAGCTGGGCCAATCAAATTCTCTGTCCTAGGAATTTTGACCTGGGATGCCATAGCTCAGTTTCAGTAGGGCTCTAGCATGGGGCTGTGATGAGAAACCAGTGGTGGGCAGAAAGAAACAGGTTTGAGATCCTGTGTCTTCAAAAGAGACAGAAAGTTCCTGAGTCCCCAGTTTCCTAATTCTGTTTGATCTATCTATAATTCTAGCCTTGATACCTTTTTTTTTTTCTTTTTGGTATTAGCTGTCTAGAGTGGGTTCTAGTCCTTGCATCTGAGTGAGTTATGGATTAGAGACTGGAGACACAGCATCTGCTGTAGATTTGGTCAGAGAATCAGGCTCCTCCTGCCTCTCTCTCTGGGGGAGCCTTACCTTTCCTTCTTCACTGAGCCCATGTCTCGAAGGGTGATTTGCAGGAAAGAGTCCTTCTGCAGGGGGTGGTTCCAGAGGTGCCAGATGAGCGTCTGGGGGAGCCATGGAGAAGTCAGTACCTTCCCTCTACCCCGCACCCTTCCCATCCTTCTAGGAAATGAAAAAAGATGCAGGTGAAGGTCTGGCACTGTGTTTCTCTTGAACTGAGGACTCTCCCTCAAGTCCAGTTTCCTAAGAGGAGGCATTTGTTACCTTCACCCAGGAGCTGGGCATCCTACCTGAGCTCCTAGAGCTTAGCTGCAGTACTGGGGGCTTGTTAGTAGTTAAGGGGCTTGGGAATCAGGTGGTGGGACGAGGATGGATGGGAGATGAGAGGGGATCCTGCAGAGGGAGCCCTGTCTCTGGGAACATCAGGATGGCTGGTTGGACAAGCCGAGTCCCTCCCTAGGGTGAGGGGGAAGGCCAAGAGCTCTAAGCAGCTGTGGTTACAGTGGCCCTGAGATCCCACACAGCCTTCTCAGCACAGAGGCTGCTCACAGGGCAAGATGCTCCAGCCATGGGAAGGCTGAGGAGGCCCCTGTCCCCTCCCTAGACTTCTGAGCACAGTCAGTCTGGACCCGGCCTGAATGCTGGGCTTGTCATGGTCTCATCTGGGCTTGTCCTAATGTGTTTTACCTCATTCCACACGGGGTGATTGCCTTCCACCTCACGAGTTGTCCTCCTGACATCTGAAAAGACACCAAGGGGCCAGCATATGCGATAGGACATGTTTCAAAGTCTAGGTTCGAGTGAGCAAAGAGAGGTCAGACTCTCTAAGAAAACATCCAGTCTACATCGGCAGGTGTGATGTGGCACTGATTCTTTCTAACTTTGGAGTCTTCTAAATTTCTCACCTTTTGTTAAGAGTGACATCACCCCCATGTGACAGATAATGTTATGTGTTCATTTCCTTGTCCTCCTGGGTACACAGTTCCCAGTCATCTCGCACCAGGGTGGGGCCGGGTAACTCGTCCTGGCCAATGGAGCGTGGGAGCGATACTTAACTGCTGCCTGGATTGGCTCCCGAAGCTTCCCACGAGAGCGTCCATTCCCCTCCCCACTCCTGCGTCCACTCTCACCATCTGCGGGCAGAGCGATGCCTGGTGACTCTGCAGCCACCGGCAACAAGCAGCTGGTCCCCAGTCTACTGTTTGGAGGAGTCATTCAGGATTGCTGCCTGATCTGTACCATCAACGTTAGACTTGGTTGTAAGCAAGAGGTGAACTTCTGCTGTGTTAAGGCACCGGGATTTAAGGGTTCTGTTGTTACCGTTGGGTAACAACCAACGGTAAAGCCAGTGTACCCTGAGACATCCTAAAACATCTCTAATGGGTTGAAAGGTCTTTATCCACTATAATTTGTCTTCTTCAGAAACATCTTTAACAAAGAACAGCCCATAGCCCTGCAAAGAACCCCTAAATTGGTAACTCTGAGATTCTTCCCAAGGAATGAATATGTGTGTGAGGGCACGGTAACCCACTCCAGTATTCTTGCCTGGAGAATTCCATGGACAGAGAAGCTTGGTGGCCTACAGTTCATGGGGTTGCAAAGAGTTGGACATGTAGCCATTCACCGGAAAAAATGAAGGCAGAGGAGTCATACTAAGAGAAATCACAGCAATAAGGATGATAAATTTGAAAGACCCGGATGATGTCTACCTCACCTTTTGGTCACACGGCATCTTTGACATAGTAGGGCACCAATGGGTCTAGTTAGTACTGGACACGTTGCCTCCTGGGGGGTCCTGGTTCTTACCTCTGAAGTACACGGACACGCAGGGTCTGGGTGGGGGGCTTAGGGGTGGGCTAATCTTGGCCGACTGCACAATAAGCCGCAGCATCTTCCCCATCTACTTCTCAATGTCCTTCTCAGACAAAACTTCCTGCTTGGAGCACCTTAGTCCAGGGCTTCTCCTAGGGTGAGTAAAGTCTGTTGCTTAGCAACAGAGGTGACCTCACAAAGGCCGGTGGTTCTTGATTCTGGAGAGGAATGAAGAGAATGGAAAGAGGAAGAAGTCATAGGGCATGATGGAGCCAGTGGCTTGAGGTGACCCGGGCTGTAAAAACAAAACAGCTTGGCTAAATTTCATTTCCCCTTCCCATTTTTCTTTTCTCTCTTGTTCTTACTGTTCTTCTAATTTCAAGATCAGGAAAAGGGGGAATATGTTTTCTTTATACAAGCAAGATATCTGGACTGAATCCTTGCCAAAGTCACATTGTTTCCATAAGAAAATAGAGAAGGGAAGTGAGTTGAGAAAAGGAATAGGGAACTCAAAGATGATTTCAGTGGTGTTTCAGAAGTCCTTCCTAATATGGAAGCAAAACATCAAGGCCTCCCTTTTTCTAAAGAGGACATGAGTTTAGATAATGAGTCTTTCTTTAACCAAACTAGCTTACTCATTAACAAATTCCTATGCCAGCCAGCTGGGTTTGTAAGGTTAAAGAAAACTCTCTAAAGAAAAATCTCACTGACAATATAATCTTGTTGTGGTATCTTACTTGCTCTCAAGGCCTCTCAGAATGAGAATGGAGCAGGTCATTGCTCTTGTTGTCCCTAAGCTTTTTCTACTTTAGAAGGTTGATCATTATATAACCTACATCTAACTACATCCAATAGTAAGCATAAAAAAATTTTTTTTGTCAATTTATTTGGCTGTGCCGGGTCTTAGTTGCGGCATGTGAACTTATTAAGACTTTTTTGTTTGTTTTTTGATGTGGACCATTTTTAAAGTCTTCACTGAATTTGTTTTATGTTTCGTTTTTTTGGCCACAGGGTGTGTGGGATCTTAGTTTCCTTATCAGGGATGGTACCTGCACCCCTTGCACTGGGAGTGGGGCGTCTTAGCCACTGGACCCCGAGGGAAGTCCCATTAGCATAAAAATTAATGAATGTTTTAAAAATGTGTATTAATTGCTGAAACAATTTAGCACTAAGCTTATTACGCATTCTAAAACATGCATAGCATTCAAAGAACAACAATTAAAAAAAAATAAACTGGATGTGTGATTATGGTGCTACGATTACTTTTAGTCTTCCTGACAGTTTTTCTTGAAATCTAACAATGACACAATGCTTGTTGCTTTGTGAAAGATTTCCCAAACTAATCATGACACAAAAGGCAAACCCAGTAAAGGAAGAGGTTGATAGATTTGATCACATAAAATTTAAGATTCTTGTATAGAAAAATATACCTTAAAAGACAAATATCAAGGTAGGGAACATCTGCAACAGTTCTTATAATTCAATAAGAAAAAGATGAATACTCCAGAGGGGAAATTGCCCAAATAGATTTTTTTTTTAAGATGCAAAAACAAATTCAACCTATTTACTAATCAAAGAAATGCAATGAGATACTGTTTGTCATTTTGCCAAATTGGACTCAGAAGCCCCCAAAACAAGAAAAATATGTAAAAAAAAATTTTCAAGCTCATTAATAAGCAAAGAAACACAATAAGATACCATGTATCACCTCCCCGATTGGCAAAGAATGAAAAAAAAAAAAAAAAAAGATTAACTTGGTGTGCTAAGGAAGGAAGAAAGGGCAGAGAAAACATACCAGTTCATACACTGTGCTGATCAGACATAAAGAGAAAAAAACAGCAGAATGCTGGAGCAAAATAAGTGCCAGGGCAAGAGAATTAAGGGTGGTGAAAGATGAATCAAAGGCTGCTCTTTTCCTGTCATCCTAATAATGTTAACCTCTATATCTCTAAATAGTATATTTAAATAACATCTCTTGAATTTTTCACTTTTAAGAGATTATCTACCAAGTCAGTTCCTTTACATCATCTTTCACTCCTTTCCCATCTCCCAGCTTTTCTCTTCCAAACTTTCCAGCTCATCACTTTTAGACCTTATCTACCCTGGAGGAGGGCATGGCAACCCACTCCAGTATTCTTGCCTGGAGAATTTCATAAAGAGAGAAGCCTAGCGGGCTAACATACAGTCTATGGGGTCACAAAGAGTCAGAAACAACTGACTTGCCAGGCAGGCACTGTTGTTTATCTGCATATTTAACTTATACGCAGAGTACACCACGAGAAACGCTGGACTGGATGAAGAAGCACAAGCTGGAATCAAGATTGCCCAGAGAAATATCAATCACCTCAAATATGCAGATAACACCACCCTTATGGCAGAAAGCGAAAAACTGAAGAGCTTCTTGATGAAAGTGAAAGAGGAGAGTGAAAATGTTGGCTTAAAACTCAACATTCAGAAAACTAAGATCGTGGCATCTGGTCCCATCACTTCATGGCCAATAGATGGGGAAACAGTGACAGACTTTTATTTTGGGGGGCTCCCAAATCACTGCAGATCACAATGACTGTAGCCGTGAAATTAAAAGACGCTTGCTCCCTGGAAGAAAAGTTATGACCAACCTAGACAGTGTATTGAAAAGCAGAGACATTACTTTGCCAACAAAGGTCCGTCTAGTCAAAGCTATGGTTTTTCCAGTAGTCATGTATGGATGTGAAAGTTGGACTATAAAGAAAGCTGAGCACTGAAGAATTGATGCTTTTGAACTGTGGTGTTGGAGAAGACTCTTGAGAGTCCCTGGGACAGCAAGGAGGTCCAACCAGTCTATCCTAAAGGAAACCAGTCCTGAATATTCACTGGAAGGACTGATGCTGAAGCTGATAATCCAATACTTTTGCCACCTGATGCAAAGAGCTGACTCATCTGAAAAGACCCTGATGCTGGGAAAGATTGAGGGCAGGAGGAGGAGGGGATGTCAGAGGATGAGACGGTTGGGTGCCATCACCGACTCAATGGACATGAGCTTGAGTAAGCTCTGGGAGCTGGTGATGGACAGGGAGGCCTGGTGTGCTGCAGTCCATGGGGCCGTAGAGTCAGACACGCCTGAGCGACTGGACGGAACTGTTGTTTATCACACACGGGACAGGTTTTGCACACCTGCCTTTCCTGCAACCCATTTCATTCATATCTCATTTGGGGGCTAAATCTATACTGTATTCAGGATTTTATTTTTATCATAATGCATTTTTTTCACCGGGCTTCCCAGGTGGCTCAGAGGTAAAGAATCTGCCTGCCAATGCAGGAGACTCAAAAGATGCAGGTTCAATCCCTGGGTGGGGAAGCTCCCCTGGAGGAGGGCATGGCAACTCACTCCAGTGTTCTTGCTAGGAGTATTCCATGGACAGAGGAACCTGGCAGGCTACAGTCCATGGGGTTGCAAAGAGATGTACACCACTGAAGCAACTAAGTACAACCACGAAGTCTAATCTCTGCCTTGAGGGCGGCACTGCCTCGCTTTAACTTCTTAAGGATAGGGCCATCTTGACACATCTTTGCAGAGACCAGAAAGCAGCACTCCACAAATTATTTATTTTTAATAGTTTTTTTTTTTAGAGCAGTTTTAGGCTCACAGCAACTTTTAATTTTTACATGTATTTTTATTGTGGCTGTTTCTTGAGTAAATTCCTTTTTTTTTTTTTTAAATTTAAGTATTGTTGCTTTACAGTATCGTGTTAGTTTCAGGCATGCAGCATAAGTAGTAAATTCCTAAGGAACACACCCTGATAGGTAAGGGATGAGCTTTGCGGAGTGGAAAGTAGGTTGCCCTGCCTCCCGGCCCTGGCCAGACAACCTACAAAGCAACAGTGGGGGACAGCGAGAATAGGGGCTGCAGGAGCCAGCCTCCTCCCTCACCCTCACTTTTCTTGCTGAAGATGCAAGAACCCATACGCCGGACCCCGTGCTGTCTGCAGGCAAGGCCCGTGTGCTTTCTCAATTCAGTTCAGTTCAGGAGCTCAGTCATGCGATCCCATGAACTGCAGCACGTCAGCCTTCCCTGTCCATTACCAACTCCTGGAGCTTACTCAAACGCATGTCCATTGAGTCGGCGATGCCATCCAACCATCTCATCCTCTGTCCTCCCCTTCTCCTCCTGATTGGCTAGTTGGGTCTCCTTACAGTCTAAGGGATTCTCAAGCATCTTCTCCAACACAGTCCAAAAGCATCAATTCTTCGGTGCTCAGCCTCCTTTATAGTCCAACTCTCACATCCATACATGGCTACTTAAAAAACATAACTTTGATTAGACAGACCTTTGTTAGCAAAGTAATGTCTCTGCTTTTGAATATGCTGTCTAGGTTGGACATAACTTTTCTTCCAAGAAGCAAGTGTCTTTTAATTTCATGGCTACAGTCACCATCTGCAGTGATTCTGGAGGCCAAGAAAAAGTCTCTCACTGTTTCCATTGTTTTCCCATCTATTTCCCATGAAGTGATGGGACCAGATGCCATGATCTTAGTTTTCTGAATGTTGAGTTTTAAGCCAACATTTTCACTCTCCTCTTTCACTTTCATCAAGAGGCTCTTTAGTTTTTCTTAGCTTTCTGCCATAAGGGTGGTGTCATCTGCATATTTGAGGTTATTGATATTTCTCCTGGCAGTCTTGATTCTAGCTTGTGCTTTATCCAGCCTGGCATTTTGCATGATGTACTCTGCATATAAGTTAAATAAGTAGGGTGACAACATACAGCCTTGACGTACTCCTTTCCTGATTTGGAACCAGTCTGTTGTTCCATGTCCAGTTCTAACTGTTGCTTCTTGATCTGAATACAGATTTCTCAGGAGGGAGGTAAGGAGGTCTGGTAATTCCCATCTTTTGAAGAATTTTCCACAGTTTGTTGTGATCCACACAGTCAAAGGCTTTGGCGTAGTCAATAAAGCAGAAGTAGAGGTTCCCTTGGAGAAGGCAGTGGCACCCCACTCCAGTACTCTTGCCTGGAAAATCCCATGGACAGAGGAGCCTGGTGGGTTGCAGTCCATGGGGTCATGAAGAGTCGGACACGACTGAGGGACTTCACTTTCACTCTTCACTTTCATGCATTGGAGAAGGAAATGGCAACCCGCTCCAGTGTTCTTGCCTGGAGAATCCCAGGGACGGGGGAGCCTGGTGGGCTGCCGTCTATGGGGTCGCACAGAGTCGGACACGACTGAAGCGACTTAGCAGCAGCAGCAGCAGCACGGGTTCCCTTCCAGCTGCATCGTTTCCGGGTTTTGCGGCTCACCGCCCCTCCCTTCCCAGCTGGAATCCACTTCCGCATTTTGCTCGGTGCCCTGGGCACCCGGGCGTGGAGGCGGTAGCGCGCACGCGCACAGGGATCCGGCCCGGGCCGAGCGCGCGGCCGGACGATTGCGGGTGAGGGAGAGTCGGCCCTGGCCGGGATGGCGGGCCTGAGGGGTCGTGGTCCGGGTCGGAGCGGGCAGGGGGTCTCGGCTAGGATCTCCTGGCTCCCGGGGCATGCGGGGGCCGGGCGCTAGAGCCCGGGTCCTGACGATATGGGTCGGACGATAGTGTAGGGCCGGGGGCGGGCTCGGGCCGCCGTGACGCGGGCGCTCAGCCTGGCCGGGGCGGGCGGGAGGCGGGTGCGAGGCGGCTCCTTCTCGTCGCGAACTCTCTGTGACCTTGGCCAAGTCACTCCATCCCCTTGAGCCGGCGCCTGCGTCTGTGAAGTGCGAATTATGAGCCCTGCCTGCCTGCTGGAGCAGTTTTGAGGCTCGGGGGCGGGACCCCCGAGGGTACCTGGGGTAGAGGGCGGTTCCCCGGGGACCACCCGGGCCTTGGGTGAGGGAGAGGGGCCTTCCCGGCGTAGCATTTTGTTACAGGCTTTGGGGAGGACCGCTCATCGATAGATTTTTAAAACTCCAGAGCATTATGAAGTAGTTACAAAACTTGTTTAACACAAAGGAGACAGGTCAGGGCTTCCCCGAGGCCCACGTTGCGCAACTGTTTCAGCAATGCTCACGCTCCGGCCGGAGACGGCTCGGTGAGAATGGTTCGCAGCCGTCGAGACCCTTAGCTGCGGAATTAGTATTATTTGTGATTCCTCTTGTTTGCCAAAACCCGTTGCGCCCACCTGGGAAATTGTGGCGCTGGCCAAGCAAGTCTAGTATCTGTCCACGTGAGGCAGTCCTCCAGCTTCCCAATGGACCGAATTGTAGAGCCTGAGGATGGAGGGGGCGCCATAGCCATTTTGGGTCGGGGAGTGGGATCTCAGGAACCCTCCTGACGCGGGCAAGATATTATGTAATTGTATAATACTCAACTGCCAATGGTAGAAAGTCACTAAAATAAGCCTATTAAGATGTTCTAGGTTGGAAGAAATTCTGAGCATTTGAATTGACTTGAACTGAAACTTTTCACCGCAGGTGACTAGAATGCAGATAACCATTCTCTGACCTGCTGCCCCTCTTCTGACATGGCCCACCGCGGTGGGGAGAGGGACTTCCAGACTTCAGCGCGGCGCATGGGCACCTCTTTGCTCTTCCAGCTCTCGGTGCATGAGCGGGAACTGGACCTGGTGTTTCTGGATCACAGCTATGCTAAGCCATGGAGTGCCCACCCTGATGCCAGTAGTGCCCGCCCCACACGCATGCTCTTTGTTACTCCTCGGAGGCAGCACGAAAGTACCATGTGAGTTTGGCCTTCTCTCCTATGGGCTGCGGTCACCCTAACTGGGCAGTAATCAGGTGGGGAGTAGAGTGGATTTTATTGTGGGAGATTAGGGGTGGGGTGGGATGTTTAATTCAGCATCCTTCTTAACCATCCTGAGGATGGATGTCAGGCCTCTTGGTGAACACCTGGATTCAAGACATCTAATGAGTTAGAAGGCAGGATGTTCAAAGGAAAGCAAACAGCTGATTACATTTAGGATAAGAGGACTTGTTTGGAAAGAGGAATTGAAGATGATTATTTAAACGAAAGAAAAGGATGGAAGAGTTGACTTTTAAAAATTGTCACATAGAATTAGACTCATTCCTAAAATAGCCCAGTGTTCTGGCTCCAACGCTGGCAAATAACCTTTTTATGGTAATGCGGTTTCTTTTTCCTCCATTCGCCTGCAAAGCTTAGGAGCACATGCCCACAACTTTTCTTTCCCTCTTAACTTGTTATGGAACTGTCACCATGGGTTGATCTTAATCCTTCTGAGATCTGGTTATATTTTCAGCTCGCCTACATAATAGGGTCAGGAATTTTTTCGTAAACTTACCATGTAATATGTGATACAGTTACATGTGGTCTGTGCAAACTTGTTTAGCAATTCTTTTGAACTTTAAGGCTTTCTGATTACCTTGGAACACAAGGTGTTTCAAGATTTAGTGATATATTCTATTTTGATGATAAAATCATGCCCTTAATAATTTTATAAACTTTTTTGGGGAGGAGTTTGTTTTTGTTTGTCTCAATCTGACCTGATGTTTAATCTCTAGCACAGGTTTTAGGTTTGCTGGAAAACAGAGATCTTGTGCTTTGCTTCTTTCGGTCCACCAGTGAGCCTTAATGAGCTAGAAGTGCCATGACATGTGTGTGTTTAACACATGTAGAATAGTGGTTTTTATTTCATTTCCCAGCGAGAGCCTCATTTTGTTGGCCTATTTTGGATGTACAGGTCACAGGGTCTGTGATTTTAGAGAATAATTAAGCATAATCCTGATGCTTCTGATCAAGGGCATCACTGAAGAGCTCTTTTAAGTAGAATTGCAAGTCTCTCTCTTAGTTATGTAATAGCTTCTTGCAAACATTGAAACTCCTGTATTTAAATCTCATGATTATTTTCTTAAAGTGATTTCAGTACTCAGAAAATTACTTCCTCTTATAGACTGGCTCCATATATGAGCCCTATAAGTGGGAGTTTGGCGTATTTTAGGAGCTCTTTTTAGGCCACTGGATCTGGAAGGTGGTTGCAATGGGGGTGTAAGTGGGAGCTAGGGGAGAAGCTGGCAGGGGCTACCTCATATAGGAATTTGATTCTCAGAGTTGGTAAGAAGTCATTGAAGGATTTTAAGCTAGAGATTGAGTTTATATTTAAAAAGATCACTGAATTTTTGTTTAATAGATGATAGTGCTGAAATGGAATAGATAAGACCTGGCTAGGACACCATTGCAGAGTGGTCAGGGTCAGAGATCATGAGCCTTGATGGGACAGGCATATTACAAGTGGGGAAAAACGGATGGCCTTGAGGTGTATTTCTTGGATAGATCCAACATGACCTGCTGTGGTGAGTTGGCAAGAGTGGCCAGGATTAAGGGGAAAGGAAAGGAGGATGACTCTCATGTTTCTGGCTCAGTAGTGCCATGAGTTGGGAGGGACCTTGGGAAGATGGGGTTGGAATTGTGACATCAGGACTTCTTTTTTAGGCATCCAAGTCTGAGTACCTTGCCCAAAGTCTGGTCCACAAACGATAGTCAGCTCTTTCACCCACCACCAAATCTAGCTACACATTATTTCACTTCATTGTATAATGGTGTAATTATTCTAGCCATTGGGAATGTATACAGTAGCATCATTGAGGTCAAAAAGTTAAAGTGACATTTGCTAGATAGCCAGTAGACCAGTGTGATTGACATCATATTTTGGGTGACAGAGTTATTGAACTGAAAAACACAGCACTAGGATTTCATTAACATTTTATTTATTTCTTTCATTAATGTTTTAAAATACAAAAGATCTTTCAGGTATCCACTTGTGTTTGTTTCTGTTGTGGGCTCCTTACAGAGTGAGTAAGCTAAGGTGTTGGTCTGCATTCCTAGCAGTCTGTCTTAGACAGTCATGGGCTTTTACAGCATATCATTAGCTATCAGTTAACTTGGTAAGGAAAGGAAAATTTGTATGAATAATTTAGAACTTTAGACCAACATTGCCTGACAGACTCTGTAGTAACAGAAATGTTCTGTGCCTGCTTCCTTTAATATGGTAGACTTAGGCAGACATCTCTCTTTTTTTCTTGGAGAGAAAAATAAATGCAAAAAGGCAAAATGGTTGTCTGAGGGGGCCTTACAAATAGCTGTGAAAAGAAGAGAAGTGGAAGGCAAAGGAGAAAAGGAAAGATATACCCATCTGAATGCAGAGTTCCAAAGAATAGCAAGAGGAGATAAGAAAACCTTCCTCAGTGATCAATGCAAAGAAATAGAGGAAAACAATAGAATGGGAAAGGACTAGAAATCTCTTCAAGAAAATTAGAAATACTAAGGGAACATTTCATGCAAAGATGGGCTCTATAAAGGACAGAAATGGTATGGACCTAACAGAAGCAGAAGATATCAAAAAGAGGTGGCAAAAATACACGGAAGAACTGTACAAAAAAGATCTTCATGACCCAGATAATCACGGTGGTGTGATCACCCACCTAGAGCCAGATATCCTGGCATGTGAAGTCAAGTGGGCCTTAGGAAGCATCACTACGAACAAAGCTAGTGGAGGTGATGGAATTCCAGTGGAGCTCTTTCAAATCCTAAAAGATGATGCTTTGAAAGTGCTGCACTCAATATGCCAGCAAATTTGGAAAACTCAGCAGTGGCCACAGGACTGGAAAAGGTCAGTTCTCATTCCAGTCCCAAAGAAATGCCAAAGAATGCTCCAACTACCGCACAGTTGCACTCATCTCACATGCTAGCAAAGTAATGTTCAAAATTCTCCAAGCCAGGCTTCAACAGTACATGAACTGTGAACTTCCAGATGTTCAAGCTGGATTCAGAAAAGACAGAGGAACCAGAGATCAAATTGCAAGCATCCGTTGGATCATCGAAAAAGCAAGAGAGTTCCAGAGAAACATCTGTTGCTGCTTTATTGACTGTGCCAGAGCCTTTGACTGTGTGGATCACAACAAACTGGAAAATTCTTAAATGGGAATAGCAGACCACCTGATCTGCCTCCTGAGAAACCTGTATGCAGGTCAAGAAGCAGCAGTTAGAACTGGACATGGAACAACAGACTGGTTCCAAATCAGGAAAGGAGTACGTCAAGGCTGTATGTTGTCACCCTACTTATTTAACTTATATGCAGAGTACATCATGCAAAATGCCAGGCTGGATAAAGCACAAGCTGGAATCAAGACTGCCAGGAGAAATATCAATAACCTCAGATATGCAGATGATACCACCCTTATGACAGAAAGCTAAGTAAAACTAAAGAGCCTCTTGATGAACGTGAAAGAGGAGAGTGAAAATGTTGGCTTAAAACTCAACATTCAGAAAACTAGGATCATGGCATCTGGTCCCATCACTTCATGGCCATTAGATGGGGAAACAGTGGAAACAGTGAGAGACTATTTTCTTGGGCTCCAAAGTCACTGCAGATTATGGTGACTGTAGGCATGAAGTTAAAAGACGCTTGCTACCTGGAAGAAAAGTTATGACCAACCTAGACAGTGTATTGAAAAGCAGAGACATTACTTTGCCAACAAAGGTCTGTCTAACCAAAGTTATGGTTTTTCCAGTAGTCATGTATGGTTGTGAAAGTTGGACTATAAAGAAAGCTGAGCACTGAAGAATTGATGCTTTTCGACTGTGGTGTTGGAGAAGGCTCTTCAGAGTCCCTTGGACTGCACGAAGATCCAACTAGTCAATCCTAAAGGAAATCAGTCCTGAATATTCTTTGGAGGATGTGATACTGAAGCTGAAGCTTCATTACTTTGGCCATCTGATGCAAAGAACTGGCTCATTTGAAAAGACCCTCATGCTGGGAAAGATTGAAGGCGGAAGAGAAGAGGATGACAGAGAATGAGATGGTTGGATGGCATCACCAACTCAGTGGATAGTTTGAGTCAACTCCAGGAGTTGGTGATGGACAGGGAGGCCTGGTGTGCTACAGTCCATGGGGTCGCAAAGAGTCGGACACGGCTTAGCAACTGAACTGAACTGAGGCAGACATGTCTGTTGAGCTCTTGAAATATGGCTTGTGTGACTGAGGAAGTTTTTATTTTATTTAATTGTTATTAAGTTAAACATTTGCATGTGGCTTATATCTACGGTATTGAACATACTTGTCTTTTTAAAAAATAGCTCTTTGTCAGTTTTACATAAACTCATTTAAAACAACTTTGTGTTTCCCCTTCATATACCAGTATGTCACAGAGATCTAGATACGTGTGGGAAAGGCAACTTTGGATCATAATTTTCTGTGGACATAGTATGCTTATGCATACTTTAAAGCTGATTAAGGACTTCCCAGCAGTCCAGTGGTTAAGACTCTGCCCTCCCAGTGCAGGGGCCACAAGTTCTATCCCTGGTCAGGGAGTTAAGATCCCACAAGCTGCATGGTGCAGCCAAAAAAAATAAATACATAAAAAGCTGATTATATTAAAGAGACATTTTTGGCAATGGAACAATCATTAAATACTTATGTTGTGTGAAATATGTGTGGCTGGTCCTATTTTTTCACTTTTACAGTGAATCAGACGTCCCAATAGACGTGGAGACAGTCATATCCACCCCTGTGCCGCTCTATGACAACCAGAAGGCACGCAGTGTGATGAATGAGTGTGAACGGCACGTCATCTTCGCCAGGACTGATGCGGACGCCCCTCCCCCGCCAGAGGACTGGGAGGAGCATGTCAACAGGTAGGTTGCTTCTGAGAGGACTGGGCACTACAGGGTTCATGGTCAGTGCGTTGTAAATATCTTATATCGTTGTCATTGAAACGTATTTTTAGGAGTTTATTTCATTTGCAGCCATAGGAGTCAGAATGTTCTCCTGTCTTTGTAACTCTCAGCTCATTCTGCAGTGGGCTCCCTGGGAGGAGAGCTTGTGTCTCAGCCATCTTTGCATCCCTGACACCTCGGACATTGCCTGGCACATAGTAGGCAAGTAGTAAGTGTTAACTGAATGTATAAATGAGTCAAATTTGGTAGGTGTGACTTGCTCTGTAGTGTATATAGTACACGTTATGATACGGGAGTTAGCCAGACTACCAAAAAAAATTAAATGTCCGTTTGTATGATACTGTGCTTATAGTGCCTATAACTAGGGTAGTGAAAATGTTTTGGAATCGTATGAAAGGCTAATAGATGTTTGACTTGAGTGACTTTTAAAGATAGATTTGTAGTCTGTGGTTTTGGGGGAGCACCTCAGCCTGTTTTCATGAGTTTGCTGGCTAGTTTTGCTCTCTCATATCCTACTGACCCTGGGGACTCAGCATTGCTCTTTAGGTCATTCGTTGTTTATTTGGCAAACATTTATTTATCTTCATTTGTTGCATAAAACTTTATGAAAGTAAAATTTACATAGCATACAATTCACTTATATAATACATACAACCAGTGATTTTTAGTATATTCATCACTGCAGTCAATTTGATGAACGTTTTCCTTGCCCCCAAAAGAAACTCCTTACTCATTAATGGTCACTTCTCATTTCCTGCCAACCCCTCCAACCCCTGGCAACCAGTCTACTCTCTGTCTCTCTAAACTTACCTTCTCGAAACATTTCATAGACTCATCCAGAACATGGTCTTCTGTGACTGGATTCTTTCACATAGCATAAGGTTTTCAGGATTCATCCATGTTGAAGCATGTGTCAGTAGTTCATTCCTTTTTAATGCTGAATAATATTCCACAGTACGGAAGTGCCACATTTTGTTTATCCATTGATCTGTCGATGGATATTTGGGTTGCTAATGCTTTTTTGGCTACTGCATATGAATAATATCACTCTGAATATTCATTTACTTGTTTTTGTGTGGGCATACATTTTCATTTCTCTTGAATATACACCTAAGAGTGGAATTGCTGTGTCATATGATAAACGTGTACGGAATCTGCAGGTTCTTCTCCAAAAGGACTGCATCAGTTTGCATTCCCACCGGCAGCGTATGAGGGTTGCAGTTTCTCCACATCTTTGCCAACATTTGTTTTTCATCTTTTTCTTATTATGACCATTCTAGTGAGTGTGAAATGACATCTCATTGTGGTTTTAATTTACATTTCCCTCGTGGCTCTCTCTATATGTATTTATCTCCTAAGGGAATGTTAAGGTCTTTACATCAAGAGTTGGAAAGTGGTAAACTTGCCATAATGTTGGAGGGTTCTTACTTAATGATAACAGAGGAGAAAGAAGTAATTTGGTAGGAAGAAGGGCAGGAAAGTTCGAGGCATGTTGGAATGGCTCATGAGTTTGGTTGGAAGCAGGGAATGAGATTGAGCTGGGGTGCTTGTGTGATCAGGTGGTGGCTGGTGAAGGTGGAGCAGTTCTGCACCCTGGTTGAAGATCTTGTGGAGAAGTTCTTCGGGGTCTTGAATTGGAATTAGTCTTGTGCCCTAAGAAGGGGAAATGCTCTCCAGAGCTTCAGATAAAGAGGAAAATTGCTGTGAATGAAGATCAACTACTAGAATATTGCTGGGGTCAGTGAGTTCAGCG
Organism: Oryx dammah; assembly: GCF_014754425.2. NCBI lineage: Eukaryota > Metazoa > Chordata > Mammalia > Artiodactyla > Bovidae > Oryx > Oryx dammah. The sequence continues at coordinate 2,608,020 of NW_024070209.1, read as the reverse complement.
AAATTGTTTATCACCCTTGTTACAGTTAATAACACTGAAAATACTGGCAGTGGTAGTAACACAAGAGAACTCCCGTTTGTCGAGTGCTTTCTAGGTGCCAGGCATTGTACCAAGTGCTTCCATGCATTATCTCTTTTAAACCTCACAACTCTCCTAGGCATGTCCCTTCTTTATCTCTACTTTAAAAATGAAGAAACTAAACTCGGAAGTTGAAGAAAGCTTAGGAAGTCGTGGAGCAGGGGTTTGTTCAGAGCACACAGTCTGACCCTGGAGCCCAGTGTTGTCGGCTGCTGTACCTTTTCTTTAAGGGCAGTGGAAAGAGGCCAGTGATGGCTGGACCAGGTGACTTCACGCAGATATGTGTCCCCATTGTGTTCTTGGTTGCCTTGTCCTCAGTCTGCAGTTTCAGAAAGCGCATAGAAGAATTGCATGAATTTTTCTATCAGTTCACCCTTGGTCATGGACAAAGGGTTTTGGGTGCACTCATCATGTTTACCAAAGTCATCAGAGACTTAATAATAAGCATGAATGCAAGTTTCTTAATTTATAAGGAGAGATACAGCTGCAGGGCAGACGAGATATTGGGGCAGCCTGGCCCAGAGCCTTGATGCTCAGTAGGAGAGTTTGAGACGCTGTTCTCTTCCAGCAGTGGGTGGCTAGCAGACCATCTGCACAGGGGGTGCCCTCCTCCAGCACGGTAGCTGGATGGCAGAGAGGCCAAGGCACACCCCCCCCGCCGAGCCCTGCGGGAAACACTGACAGGCTCTGCTCTTTGCTCTCCTTCCTCCGTACCTGTGCTGTGACATTGCCACAGAGTGACGCGATTCATTAGCGCTAGTTTGTCTCAGATTATTTGTTTTTTAGTGTCTGATGAGATTTTGGAGGCGTCCTTTCATTAGCAACAGGCTTACATCTTCAGGTGCCTCACTATTGCACACAGCTAATTTCATTATTTGATGATACTTACTGGCTTCAGTCTCAGAGGTCACCATTTTTATGACCTTGTCCCCAAATTCTGGATCTGTAGCCTGTTTGGAGGTTGTAGTTAGTTCTCTCTGCTCTGATTATAATCATCTGTTGCCATTCTTGCACTTGATTTTATTGTTAAATTGCTGCTGCTTTTCTTCCATGTATAAAATCATGTAAAATTACAGTTTGCTACATCAAGAACTCATAGAGGACAGCTCCCTAGAAATGTATTTTTCCTCAGAGAGATGACTGATCTCTCTATCAGGGAGTCAGAAACTTACTTTTCTTTTTTAGTGCCCCATTTTGCCCTCCTGAATTATTTCAGTAGCAGATAGCTTCAGATCACTTCTTTTTTTTTTTTTGTCTGAGCCACGCAACATCAGGATCTTAGTTCCCTAACCAGGGATCAAGCTCATGCCCCCTGCACTGGGAGCACGGAGTCCTAACTACTGGACCGCCAGGGAAGTCCCCAGATAACTTGCTGTATTTAGAAAATGCATCCCCCCACCCCAGCTGACTCTGGGTTTCTCTAGTAATGCCTCATATTCCATGAAACATGATTTTAAGTATCCCTCTTCTTGATTTAATTGTCTAGATCAGGGGTTGGCAAACTATGGCCTGTGGGCCAAATCCGGCCCATTGCTTGTTTTTCTATGACCCATGAGCTAAGAATGGATTTTACATTTTTGAGTGGTTGAAAAAAAATCAAAAGAAGACACAAGAAATTCAAAATTCAGGGTACGTAAACACAGTGTTATTGGAACACAGTCATGCCCACTCATTTAGGTATTGTCTGTGGCTGCTTTTGCACTACAATTGTGGAGTGAAATAGTTGTGACGGAAACTCTAAAATATTTAGTATCCAGTCCATTTATAGAAAAAGCTTGCTGACTCCTGGTCTAGATTTGTGTCTGCGTGCCAAAATCGTGTGACTTGGTGAACTTTTGAAAATGATATATATTTGCAGGTATGGTAATGTTTCCCAAAGAAGCTGGACCAGCTTTTTTTCCCCAGATGTTTGTCAGATACCAAATTTAATTAGATGCACAGCTTTTCAAAGACATGTAACAAAATACTCCTGACATATGGTACTTCAGGGCCTTGCTCAAATGGATTCGAGGACATTGCCAGCATTTCAGTAAAAGCATCTAGTGTCCTACAGCAGATTGTCAATCTTAGAAATCAGAACTTCTGAATTCAGTTAAAAAATATTCTCTGAATTTGCTCTAACTGTATCTCTCGGTATTGTATGTATAATATCTATGTGTTAATCTCAGACAGATGTTTGAAATTTCGATTCAAGACCTCTGAGTTGTGTATTTTCCCTCCCTCTTTCCCTGTCATTTCTCTTCCTTTCTCCTGGTGTTTAAGCAAAGAGTTTTATGATCTGAAAAAGTAAGTGTGACCCTTTTCTTCTCTCTGATGTTCTTTGTTTCTCTCTGCTTGACTTCTGGTTAAAGAGAAGAAAAACCCTTTAGACATTTTAATATTGAATTAGTGTCAGAAAAAGAATTATCTTTGAAAATATCAGGCTCTTCTAGGACTGGTGTGACTTTTTGGCTGCTTTGGATAAGAGAAGCCAGGAGTCAGAATGTCATTCGGTTTCAGTGGGAGTGTGGGGAACATAAAATTGTCTGATCTCATCTAAGCAATGGAGAGAAGACATTTTTATACCCATGAAAATTGAATAGGTTTAGATGGGGGAGTGTATTGACTCACCACAGTTCCCATCAGCTGTTTGACTGTTCAGACTTGTATCTAAAATTCTGTCTCCTGTTTTTAAATTTTTCCTTAATTATATCTTTTGCATACTCTTAATCCTCGGTTAGATCATTTTTTTCTGCCCATTTAATTTTCTAGCCTCCCATGAAGCACACGAAATACAGAGAATATGTTTCAGTTCTTGGAATCACTTTGTTATATATCCAGCAAGAATCCTAAGAACTTTTTCTGGGGGTTTTAGACTCGTGGTTTTTCAGTTTAATTTCAGCTGTCAGTGGTGTATGGTAGTAATTTCTAAATAGCTTTCTAGTCCCCCTCCCATTTTGTTCACATCATTTTCCTTGCTCCCATCATTTTGGGTTTCAGAATAAATACAGGGTAAGAAAAACAAATAGAGAAAACATCCTGTTGTATGATGAAGAACAAGATAATTTTGGAAATGCTGTTGGTACCTCATAAGTAAAAATTATATACACCTCATTCTCTTTCCTTGGGATTAGGGTTTGCAACCTGATTGATAGGCTTTGAGAAAGCTCAAGAGATCCTTGGACATAAAGAAATTGTATTCGTTGTTTAACGTGTTTGATTATCACTGAGCATTATTGCTGGGGTTAAGCGCTCAGTTGCTCTGTCTTGTCTGACTCTTTGTGACCCCGTGGACTGTAGCCCGCCAGGCTGCTATGTCCATGGGATTTTCCAGGCAAGAATACTGGAGTGGGTTGCCATTTGCACCTCCAGGGGCTGGGGGTAAAGCTGCAGTGTAATACTGCTTTCAAGATTCTACAGGTTCTTTATGCATATTATTCACACAGAACTGGAAATTCTAAAATTTTAACACAGATCTTTCATTTCCACTTCAAGAGATTTATCCTGCAGAGAGATTTGCATGACCATGTGAAGATGCAGAGAGAGACGTATATGAGTGTATTGGGAGAAGTGGGGCTGTCACTGTGACTGTTTATAATAGTAATAAAAGGGACAGAACCTCAGTGCCCACCAGTAGGGTAGAACCAGCCATTAAAAGCAAGGAAGTTTATTAATAAGGAAATATCCAGGTATCTCCAGAGAGCTTTTTATAACTATTTGTGGACATCCTTTGTCTCCTCCCACCACCACCAAAACCCAAGCCCACCAAAGAATCACTATACGTAAGAGAAGTGCTACTCATGTTAGTGTGTAATACTTTAAATAACGTAAAGAAAGGTAAGATTATGAACCAGCGGACTGGTGATGCTAGTTCACACACACCTTCCTCGTCCCAAGGTATCTTGAGCCCCAACCTTGAGTACAAGCTTCTACTCCCCCATCTTCCAAGTCCAAAATCTCTCTGAATACCAAACCACAACAAAAACTGACTAGATACTGATGAAGTAGCAGAAATTCAGCCAGGAGAGCTGTGGGAAGATAAGAAAATGTCAAGAAACCTGAGATGGCTGCTGGAACCCCACAAGAGGTTTATAAAAGGATGAGCAGCTTTGGCAGTTGAGACAGGCATTAGCTGTGCCAACAAAAGCTACTAAAGACAGAGGGCACTTCTAAAGAAAAAGTTCTGTGACCCTGGACTTGGGCTGCTGTCATAGAACTTTTACTCCCATCAGTAATCGTAGCTAGCCTGAGTTTTATAGATCATCTTGTCCATCTCTTCTGCAGTCAAGGAGACTAAAGGTACATAGCCAGCTCCTGGCTCGTAGCTAGTGTTTCCCTGGACTTTGTGACTGTGGTAAGTTGTAAAACTGGAGACGTAACGTGGTGGGTGGAGATTGTATTTTACAGGAGGAAAAGAAGTTGGACTGTTATTTTCCTCCTTTCCGGAGGGTATTTACTCGTTTCAAGGACAGTGAGATGATGGTTGAGGTTGGAAGCAATGTTCTTGTGGTCCAGGCACCCTGATCTGGCGATGGGCTCTATTTACAGTTGCCCCCAGAGGATGTGACAGTGTTGCGCTGCACCTCAGGACCTGGGCACCTACTGTGCTAGGGAGTGCGAGGGTTTGAATTTGTCCTCTGCTGTTCACCGGGTTTAGAATGTAGTGTGTGTACAGCTCCTCCATGTCTTTATTCAGCAGATGGTTAAAGTCCCTGCTCTGTGTCAGACACTTTTAAAACAGACAAAGATCTTTGCCGTCTTGGCCTTTACATTCTAGCAGAGGGAGACAAACCAAACATAAATAAAACGGATAGGATGTGAGGTGGGGATAGGGAATCCCGAGGCGAGAGTCTTGTGTTGGCAGTTTTAAGTAGGGGTGCGTCGGGGGAACCCTCAGTAGAAGGTGACATCTGAGCAAGAACCTGGCGGTTGGAGAGGGCGCCATTGTTTCAGGTGGAGGGAGCGGGTGGCTAGGGCCCAGTCTGTGCGGCGGGAGCGGGCAGGCTGTATGGGAGATAAGGGAAGGGGCAATGCAAGGAAGCATAGTAAGCTGGGGGCTGTCCTGGAGGATGAGGTTGGAGAGCCAGGGGTCCACACAGCCCATGGCAAGGACTTTGATTCTCAGCTGACTTAAATGGGCTTGGCTCGCAGTTGTCACAGTCCTACTTACTTTGTCCCAGCTGATGTGGAGTGCTACCTTGATGCCATTCCAGGCTCTCATTTGGGTCTGGCATCCACCTAAGGTTTTAAAATGAGATTTAATCACCAGTTTATTTTTATGGCAGGGAGAGCTGGTAAACAAATACTGAAATAAATTGGGCATCTTCTGTTACCTTTTTCTTGGTATCTGTAGGAAGATTACTGGCCAGAGTTGGAGTCTCAGAGTAATTAAGGTTGTCAGGAGTCGGGTGGAGAGGGTAAAGCTTTAGTCAGCTCCACACTGCTGTGCGCCATTTCATGAGGTTGGGACGAGCAATAGAGTAGTTTTCTAATAGCAGGGAATTTATAGCTGAGTTGGAGGAAGAGCTGTAAAGCCTCCCATAAGCAAGGTCAAAGTGTGTCAGCCGGGGTCATACACTGGATGCACAGAGCTGACTTATATGGGGCAGTTGTTGTATGGCAGAAACTAGCACAATGTAAAGCAGTTATCCTCCGATTAAAGATGAATTAGAAATACATAACCTATTTAAACATTTTACAAAGTAAATTTGTTAATGGTGGGATATACAGAAAAAACAAAGGAAGGTTAATGAGGGGTGGATTATTTAGGCATGGGAGACCAGCGCTTGGTTTTGTTGTGTTTTTGTCCCTGACCCTGGTGTAAGTAGGCCTCTTGTCTTAGTGTGAGGTTTTAGTGTGCCCAGTGCTTCCTCATCCTGTCTACCTTTTTTGAGTAGCTTGTGAAATTCAGATGCGTCTGTGCAGTGCTGCCTGGCTTCTGTTCACTAATGGGTTATTTTAGCTACTGGGTAATTACTGAGCCCTGCTAGCACCACAGAGGCGTAATTCCTGGTGGCTCAGCAGTACAGAATCTGTCTGCCAATGCAGGAGACACAGGTTCAATCCCTGGGTTGGGAAGAGCCCCTGGAGAAGGAAAGGGCAACCCACTCCAGTGTTCTTAACTGGAAAACCCTATGGACAGAGGAGCCTGACAGGCTACAGAGTGGACGTGACTGGGCGACTATGCAACAAACAACAAAGCCCCACAAAGACTTGTGTGTGTGTATGAACACGTGCTGAGGTGCTTCGCTGGCAGGACTGGGGCCAGAATCTGGGTGTGGTGCTTTAGCTCGGTACTCAGCTACTTGGAGTTACATGGCTCACAGTGCGAACAAAAATCATGACATAATCTTCTTTGCAGTGTACTGGTGCGGGGAGCGTCCCCAGGGTTTGACTCTAATTCCTCAGAGTGTCTCTTACAGGACTGGCTGGACCCTGGCCCAGAACAAGCTATTCAACAAGATCCTCAAAGCCCTGCAATCTGACCGGCTTGCCCGCTTGGCCAATGAAGGGGTAAGACTCCAGAAATCTGCCCCCAGCGGGCCCTCACTAGCTCAGGCCTCTCTGACTGACTCACTTGTTGGGCGCTATCCCCCACCATCCCCCAACCCCAGCTGCTAACAAGGTGACCCTCAGACTTTTCCCTCTACTTCCTCTGTTCAGGCTTGTAATGAGCCCGTGCTGCGTCGTGTTGCTGTGGACAAGTGTGCGAGGAGAGTGCGGCAGGCTCTGGCAAGTGTGAGCTGGGACACCAAGCTGATCCAGTGGCTGCACGCCACCCTGGTGGAGACCTTGAGTCTGCCCATGCTGGCAGCCTACCTGGATGCTCTGCAGACCCTGAAAGGGAAGGTGAGGCTGGGGTGTGTGTCTGCCCTGTCCTGGGATAGCCAGCCTCTGCTGTGGGTTCAGGAAACGGGACTGGGCCAGGTCGTTGCCTGGTCAGTCTAGAGGACGTGGCTGAAGCTAATGTGCTTGCTATTAAAAATAGGAGACATGGTGTCATTTCACGTTCTCATTCGGCATAAATGTCTTCAGCCCTCCTGTCTCTAGGATGAGGTGTGGCGCCCCCAAACCAGAGAACATGTTTAGCCTCTACAGCCCTGCCACTTGTGGTTTGAGGTGAGGTGAGAAGGGAGAAGATAAATGAAGGGTTTACCAGGGAGGAGTGTTGAGAGAGGAGTAAGAAGCAGACACCCCCGGAGCTGAGAGTGGGGTGGGGCAGGGGAGGTGTCTGGAGCAAGGCGCACAGGGCCGACGCCTCAGTCTCTGCTCATTGTGACAAGCCTTCAGTGGCAACACTCTGACTTAAACCACGCTTAATAAAGCGCCACTACGTTTCCCACTTCCTTACTCAGTATTGCAGTCACGCTGTTCCCCTTTGTGACTAGTTGACTGTGGTTGTAGTTACTGCACTGGACTGTGTTCAGTGTGATAGAGTTCTGGTTCTGGACGCAGACTGCCTGGCTGATCCTTTCATCACTAATTAGCTGTGTAATCTTGGGTTAACACCTCAGTTTCCTCATCTCTAAAAAATGGCTGATTATAATAATACCTACCTAGGATTTTTGTGATAATTTGTTAATCTGGGTAGAATGCTTGGCACAAAGTGTGGCACATAGGAAACCCAGGGTAGCTGTTAGTGATTTATAAGTGGTACCATTATATTTAGTGTGTTTTGCTCCAGCATGGCCTCAGATAACTTGGATTAATTCAGTCTTTTACTTTTGTGGGGTTTTTTCCTCCTTTGCAAGCAGCTGGCCAGCAACTTTCCCCAGCCATATTCCCCAAATTTCCAGACTTACTGTTTCCTATCTGTTTGTAAGTTGAAGGATGCTGAGTTTGTTTGAAAGCAAAAGAAGACTGGTTTAGCTTCTGGAAATAAAACGCAGGACTAGATGCATTAATGAAACGCATGGTAGGAATTTGACGTTAATTTATACACTCTGCCTTTGGAAAGAGAATAGCATTAGCAAATCTACCCTAGGGACCAGTGTAGCCATGCCCAGAGTCCACCCCCTGCTTCTCTTTGTGTGCCCAGTATGCCTTGGAGGTCTTTTTCCTCATAATGAAGTTGGCACTGCTTTCCAACTGAAGTTACTATCTGGATGTTCCCAACAAATACGTGTTTTGTGTCTCCAGTGTGCCGGGTGTTGGGATGAGCGAAACAAGTTCTCTGTCCTCTGATGGAGCTGATTTTCTAGTGGAGAAAGAGACAAACGAAAAGAGCCCCAGACTTGCCCCTGTGCTGCTCCTCTGCAGTGGTCACCCTGGCTCAAGTGTGAATAGGGGGCAGCAAGGGCACAGAGTGGATATGGGGCCAAGACAAGCCCCTGCCAGAGAGCAGTGGCTTGTAATCAAGCATTTCCACTGCTCTCTACAGCATTCCGCCAATGGAAAGAGAACAGCATTGGTGAGTCTGCTCTGGGGGCCCAGTGTAGTGGTGCCCAGAGTCCACTTCTCGGCTTTTCTTTGCATGCCCAGTACGCCTTGGAGGTCATTTCCCTCAATGAAGTTGGCACTGCTTTCCAACTGAAGTTATTGTCTGGGTGTTCGCAAGTGAGTGAAGGAGTGTTCAGATTTATTGAGCATCACGGACCACTGGTGGTACCCTGCAGGTGTGCCCGGTGCGTGCTGCTGAGTCGCAGTGTGGGTTAGCTGGGACAGCAGAGGGAGCCCAGACTACCCGGTGCTGTTCTGCTCTCAGCGGGATCTCTCCCTTCAGGCTCTTGTTTTCCCATGACTGTTAGAGTCACAGCAAATATTTAAGCTGTTCCCAAAACTTCCAGTGTACCAACTGGATGAAATTGTCAGTGAATGGGGTCATGCTCTAGGCCCAGTTACTTTCACCTTCAGAACTGTTGTAAAGGGTGCACAGAAGGTATGGGCCCCATCCTCTTCACTGTCTGCTGAGAGCGATCCTGTGCTGGAGAGAATAGGGAGGCTTGGTCTGCCTAGCTTCATTCAGGCAAAGGCGTCTAAGTGTTCTGTATTTACAAAAAAGTGAGTTTCGAGGCTTTGTCATTTCAGAGGTGCACTCTGCTGTGTGTGTGATTAGTGTGCATGCACGCAGGCTGTGTGCTCAGTCACGTCTGACTCTGCCATCCCACGGGCTGTAGCCCGCTAGGCTCCTCTGTCCATGGGATTCTCCAGGCAAGAACACTGGAGTGGATTGCCATCTCCTCCAGGAGATCTTCCCGACCCAAGGATTGAACCTGCGTCTCTTGCAGCGGCAGGTGGATGCTCTGCCACTGAGCCACTGGGGAAACTGCCAGATAAAAGGGTTTAAAATCTAATATTCAGTCAGATCCTCTACGTCTAGGTGTTGAGTGGCTCACAGAGACGAAACATCAGTTACTTTGGAAGAAACAGCCAGTTCAGGGTGAAGATCCTTTGCAGTTTGACACTCTCCTTTGTTACTAGCCTTATATCCTCCTATTGCCTTGCTTGAATCCTTGACTTCAGGCCCTCTGTGCCTAGAGTGAGCCCTGGACTTTCTTGTTTCTGTCTGGTGTCTGTTTAGAAAGCTGTTCCCCATCTTCTGTTGGAGCTCTTCAGAGGGCGTCTCCTTTGCGTGCTGCATCTTCACTCCCCTCTTCTCTGCCGGATGGTTCAGGTCACAGCAGTGAGGCTTCTGTTTCTTTATGGGACTTCCCAGCCCCTCCTCCCTGGTTATTTGTGTGCTTGCCTTCATAGATTGTGGATTAAATTCCTTTGTAGTCAGCACTAGCCTGGTGCCTTGTAACAGCAGTGTTGCATAAATGTTTGTTTCCTGAGTTAAACTGAGACAGCCTCATGGTTAAAATAGTCCCCTCATTTTTTGTGCGGAGCTCTTCTTAGTCTTGCTCTTTTAAAATTAAGAACACTGTCCTTTCTTGTCATTTCCAGGAATAATTATCTTCTTGTGCTATCTTCGAACTTTTAATTTTAATTGAAATATAATTGACATATAGGATTTCCCTGTTGGCTCAGATGGTAAAGAGCCTGCCTGCAATGCAATGTTCGATCCCTGGGTCAGGGAGATCCCTTGGAGAAGGAAATGGCAACACACTCCAGTATTCTTGCATGGAGAATTCCACGGGCAGAGGAGCCTGGCAGGCTACAGTCCATGAAATCTCAAAGAATCAGACACAACTGAGTGACTAACACATGTACACACATACAATTGACATTTATTGACAAGTATACAATATGTTTCAATATTTATATTATGGTAAAATGATCACCACAGTAAGTCTAGTTAACACCTGTCACTGTACCTAGTTAAAGAATTTTTTTTCTTTTGATGAGAATTTTTAAGATTTATTCTTGTAGCAGCTTTTACATATGGAGTATAGTATTATTAACTATAGTTGTCATGCTGTATGTTACATCCCTTGACTTTATTTATTTCATACTTTTTGATCCCTTTTACCGATTTAACTAATCTCCCATCCCATCCCTCTGACAACCACCAGTCTGTATCTATGAGTTTGGTTTTTGTTTTGTTTTGGTTTTCCATAGTCCAGATACACAGTAGATCATTCGATATTTGTCTTTTTCCATCTGACTTACTTCATTTAGCACAGTGCCCTCAGGGTCCATCCATGCTTTTGCACGTGGCAAGATTTCCTTTTTGTGGCTGCATAATATTCCATTGTATGTATATTCCACATTTTCTTTATCCATTCATCCATCAGTGGGCACTTACGTTGTTTTCATATCTTGCCTGTTGTAAATAATACAGTGAATATGGGGGTGCGTATATTTTTTTGAGTTAGTGGGTTTTTTTCTTCAGGTAAATACCCAGAATTGGAATTCCTGGATTATGTGGTAGTTCTCTTTTTAATTTTAGGACGAATGTCTATTAGTGTTTTTCATAAAAGTTGTACCAGTTTACATTCTCACCAAAATGTACAAGGGTTTCCTTCTCTCCACATCCTTGCCAGCATTTGTTAATGCCTGTCTTTTTTGATAATAGCTGTTCTAACAGGTATGAGATGATATCTCCTTGTGGTTTTGGTCTGTATTTCCCTGATGACTAGTAATGTTGAGCGTCTTTTCATGTACAGTGTGTAAGCTCTGTATATCTTCTTGGGAAAATGTCTATTCAGATCTCCCACTTTTTAATCAGATTGTCTTACTCGTGTTGAGTTGCATGAGTTCTTTGTGTGTCTTAGATATTAATCTCTTATCAGATACATGACCTGAAAATGCTTCTCCCTTCAGTAAGTTGCCGGTCCCTTTTGTTGATGTTTTCCAGGAGCTTTTTAGTTTGTAGTTCTACTTGTTTATTTTTGCTGTTGCTGCCTTTGCTTTTGGTGTCAGATTCAAAAAAAATATTGCCCAGACTGACATCAAGGAGCTTACTGCCTATGTTTTCTTGTAGAAGTTTTATGGTTTCAGGTCTTCATTCCGAATCTTTAATCCATTCTGAGTTAATTTTTGTGTATAAGGTAATACGATGGTCCAGTTCGTTCTTTTGCATGTAGCTATCCAGTTTTCTCAGTACCATTTATTGAAGAAACTGTCCTTTCCTCGCTGTGTTTACTTGGCTCCTTTGTCGTAAGTTAATTGGCCATACATGCATGAGTTTATTTCTGGGCTCACTGTTTTCGTCCATTCTTCTGTCGTCTGTTCTTATGCCAGTACCATACTGTTTTGATTACTGTAACTTTGTCAGATAGTTAGAAATCAAGAAGCATGATGCCTCTAGCTTTGTTCCTTTTTCTTAAGATTGTTTTGGCTATTTAGGGCCTTTTGTGGGTCCATACAAATTTTATGATAATTCGTTCTATTTCTGTGAAAAATGCCATTGGAATTTTGATAGAGATTGCATTGAATTTGTACAGTATATTGCTTTTTGGGTAGAATGGACATTTAAACAATATTAATTCTTCCGATCTGTGAGCATAGAATATCTCCATTTATTTGTGTTTCACTCAGTTTCTTCAGTTAATGTCTTACAGTTTTCAGGTAAGATATTCTCATTCCTTTTACCTCCTTGTTAAATTTAACCTGGGAAGCCCTAGTTAAATTTATTCCTAGCTATTTAATTATTTTTGATGCATTGTAAATGAGCATATTCTCCATTATTATTTAGAAATGCAACAGATTTTTGTATATTGATTCTGTATCCTGCAAATTCACTGAATTCATGTATTCTAATGGTTTTTTTGGTGTCTAGGGTTTGCTATGTGTAATATGATGTCATCTGCAAATCTGTAGTTTCACTTCTTCCTTTCTAATTTGAATGCCTTTTAGTTCTGTTTCTTGCCTGATTGCTCTAGCTAGGACTTTCAGTACTGTGTTGAATAAAAATGGTGAGAGTGGGCATCCTTGTCTTGTTCTCATCCTCGAGGAAAAGCTTTCAGTTTTCACTGTTGAGTTTGATGTTAACTATGGACTGAACTTTTCCCACTGCATCACCATAGTAGTCTTTATTCTTATTTCTCAAAACTACTTGTTTCTGGCTGTGCTGGGTCTCTCTTGCTGCATGGGCTTTTCTGTGTTTGTGGTGAGCGGGGCCTTCTCTTAATTGTTGACATTTTGACTTTCTGCAGGCAGTATGAGGTTCACACAGACATTTCTTTTCAGTGGAAGCATCAGCAAGTCTGTAATCTATATTTACACATCTTTGAGGTCACATTTTTGGTAAATTGTAATGGTATAATGTGGAACCACTGATACGGAGAGCAAACTGAAATTACTCAGATTTTTCAGCTTCATTGGGGGTGGTTAGTGTCCCAAGCCCATGTTTTTCAAGGGTCAACTGTATACACTGTAGAGTAGGCTATATTACTTAGAGCATAGTAACAAATTTCTTTAACACTCCAGAGCTTGAAGGCAGTATACTAGAAGAAAATGCAGAATTATATTTTGTTTTTAACTTACAAAATCAACTGAAGTTTGTTGAGGAAATTTAGAAAATATAGAAGGAAAGGAAAAAGCTTCTTCATATCTCCATAAAGTTTATTATAACAATTTTCACATGTTCTCTTATTGTATTTTTCTTAATTAGAGATGATTTTTATTTTTTGTTTTACCTTTAACATTTTAGCAGGGGGCTTTCCTATATTATTGCAAACTGTTTTAAGCATTTTAACTTAGTCCATAAGATCTGATTATGTAGATAATGTGCTTAGCCACTTCTTGTGTGCCTTGATGTTGCTTCTACTCTTCGACTATTACTGAGAATGAATTTATCTTTTGCTTACCCCCTACCTGCTGTGTGTGTGTGTGTGTGTGTGCGTGCGTGCGCACGTGTACACGTGCATGTGTGTTTCTGATACAGTTTTAGGAAAGGGATAGGAATAAGTTTAAGTCTCTCAATGTATATCACCAGATTGGTTTCCAAAGGACTGTATCCATTTACCTTTAATGATGGAGGGTGTATTTTTGGCCATCCACTTGTTTGTACTTTTTCTTGTGAGGAAAGTCTGAGAGGCGTCGTTGGCATCTGCCCTTGGCTCACAGTGGGGCTGTGTCCTCCTGCCTGACCCTGGTAGTGGAGTCTCCTGCCTCACACTGGAAGCGTCTTCATTCTCTCTTGCTTCTAGATCCCCACGTTGATTGACCGGATGCTTGTGTCCTCCAACACAAAGACTGGGGCTGCAGGAGCTGAGGCCTTGTCCCTACTACTGAAGAGGCCCTGGGACCCTGCTGTGGGGGTGCTTTCTCATAACAAACCAGTAAGTTGGACTTCACCATGGCCCATGAAGTTTATTTTAGATTCCAGTCTCAGAACCTTGGCACGAGGATAATAAATGGCGTGTTTAACTGTGTTCACTAATAACTGGCTGTGTGTCATGCTTAACATAGTTTCCTGAGCAAATCAGCACTGGTGAGGATAAGATAGGTCATGGGGTACGTGGGGTTCTGTGGGGGAGCCTCCCTCCCTCACTGGCTTTCTGATGGGGTCTTACTCTATAGAGCAAACTCCCCGGCTCTCCTCTCATCCTCATCGCCTCCTCCGGGCCTTCCAGCTCCGTGTTCCCCACCTCACGCCGCCACCGCTTCTGGCAGTCTCAGCTGTCCTGCTTAGGCAAGGTATGTGGGGGGCAGGGGGGCGGCCTGAGAGGCAGACAGATGCTCAGTGCTTAGTGCGCTTAGCACACTCCTTCGTGTACAGGAAGCGGGGGCCGAGGTGCGAGATGGCTGGACTTGAATGCGGTGCATCGTCCGAGTCTCTGGACTGCTGGTGGTGCTCACCCGGGGCTGGAGGGGTCAGGGGAGGCTAGGCAGACTGGAGAGAAGAGCGGAGACTGAGCTCGTGGCACGGCAGCCCCTCTCTTTCCTTCAGGTCGTCCCTGTCGCCACGCACTTGCTGAACAGTGGGAGCGGAGTGGGAGTGCCGCAGTGTCTGGAGCACATGGTCGGGGCTCTGAGGAGCAAGGTGCTGGAGGTGAGGCTGCCCCTCTGTCAGCTCACCGCCGCGCACCCGCGTTCTGCACCCGCCTGCAGCCTCCCATCTCACTGTCTTCCTTCTCTCCCCACAAAGATTCACAGCCATTTCCCCCACAAGCCCATCATCTTGATTGGCTGGAATACAGGAGCTCTGGTGGCCTGTCACGTAAGTGACCCCGTCTTATTCAGAGGTTGTCTGGGGGTCAGCTGGTGCTGCTGCTGCAGATGGCTACTGTTGAGCCAGGCACTGTGCTGAATGCTTTGCCTGCATACTTGGATTTTAAACTGTGGGAAACAAGCTTTGTTTTTTAACTTTATTGTGGAAAATGTTAAGCAGAAATTTAAAGGGAGGATAGACTAGTGTAATAAACCCTTTGGGCTCCTCATTAAGCCCTACCAGTAATCGGCTCAGAGCCAAGGTCTTTTTCATCTTACCTCTGCCCACTTTCAGCTCCCTTCAGTTACTTTGAAAAAAAACACCAAGTATTTTGTTTATATATTTTAGTGTGTAGTTAAAAGACGGTTACTCCTTGGAAGAAAAGTTATGACCAAGCTAGACAGCATGTTAAAAAGCAGAGACATTACTTTGACAACAAAGGTCCATCTAGTTAAGGCTATGGTTTTCCCAGTAGTCATGTATGGATGTGAGAGTTGGACTATAAAGAAAGCTGAGTGCCAAAGAGTTGATGCTTTTGAATTGTGGTGTTGGAGAAGACTCTTGAGAGTCCCTTGGACTGCAAGGAGATCCAACCAGACTATCCTAAAGGAAATCAGTCCTGAATATTCATTGGAAGGATTGATGTTGAAGCTGAAACTCCAATACTTTGGCCACCTGACGTGAGGAACTGACTCATTTGAAAAGACCCCGATGCCGGGAAAGATTGAAGGCAGGGGGAGAAGGGGAAGACAGCAGATGAGATGTTTGAATGGCATCACTGACTCAATGGACATGAGTTTGAGTAAACTCCGGGAGCTGGTGATGGACAGGGAAGCCTGGCTTGCTGCAGTCCATGGGGTCGCAGAGTCGGACACGACTGAGCGACTGAACTGAACTGAACTGGGCACTGTCTGTTAATTTCGAAAGGGAGAGGTTTTCTTCCCATAAGGGACAAGAGCAGCATTTGTGTTCTCTTGGTTGCATTTGTTCTTGGTGGAGCAAAAAGGAAGGGCTCAAGCCTTGCACATTCCCATGATGGAAGCATTAAACCTCCCATCCTCGCAGAGGTTTAGGTGGGGTCCCCTGAGGGCCCCGGTTCTCTCGGTGGGGGCTGCTGGTGTAAGCAGACGTCCTGTGTCTGTCCTCTTACTGCCCTACTGTGTGGCTGGTACACCTGTGCCATCACCTCGGGGTCGTGCCATCACCTGGGAGTCACGACCGGGGAGGGGGTGGGTGGGGCCAGCCGGTGGCCTCCGGGCAGGCTGTAGCTGTGGGGAGGTCAGTTGGCCTTGAGGCAGGCCATGCCCTTATTTGCAGGTGTCGGTGATGGAGTACGTCACTGCCGTTGTCTGCCTTGGGTTTCCTCTGCTTACCGTGGACGGCCCCAGAGGGGTAAGCGCGGGGCCTGTGGGCGCCGGGCCACCGGCCGGTGGGAGGACCGGAGTAGCAGCCTGCCCCTCCCAGGCTGCTGCTCAGAGGCCGCGGCTACCCGGGGGCTCTCTTGAGTGGGCTTGCCAGGCAGTGTTGAGCAAGTATCAACTGGCTGACTGTAAAACCGGACCTGCTCAGGATGTGGACGATCCCCTCTTGGATATGAAGACTCCAGTCCTCTTTGTCGTCGGTCAGAACTCCCTGCAGTGCCACCCTGAAGCCATGGAGGACTTCCGGGAGAAGATTCGGGTGGAGAACAGCTTGGTGGTGGTTGGGGGAGCTGATGACAATCTCAGGTGGGTAGGGTCCCTGGGCGCTGCCAGAGTGCCGTGTTGGAAAGATGCTTACTTCTAAAAAGTTGGAAAAATTGTACCAAAAAGTTCTATATACTGTTCACCCAAATTTCCCAAATGTTAGCATCTTGCATAACCAAAAGTAATTGTCAAAGCTGGGAAGCTGACATGGGTATGACACTGTGATCTAGTTTGCAGACTCGCAGCTCGTCACTGTGTCAGTGATACTCGTCTAGTCCTGGGCCAAGGCCAGGCCGCGCGTGGCTGCCGGTTGCTGTGTCTCCTCAGCCTCCTCTAATGTGACGCTGTTCCTCAGCCTATCTGTCACGACCTTGATGCTTCCTAAGAGTGCTCTTTTGTAGACTGTTCCTCAGTTTAGGGGTTGACGGTGTCTCGTGATTAGGTTGCGGGCACACCTTTGGCAGGAATGCCACGGAGCTCATGTGCCCTGCATGCACCCTCGGGGCTGCATGATGTTGCTATGTCCTGTTACTGGCGAGGTCACTGTTGATCACGTCGTTAGGGCAGCATCTGCCAGGCTTCTCTACAGTTACTGTTTTTCCCTTTGTAGTTAGTAGTCTTCTTGTGGGGAGAAGATATCTCAAGATGATGTAATCATAGTCTTTGCCATTGGGCTTTCACTGGGGTAGGCATTTCTTTACATTTTCTTCCTAGTAATACTGAGGATGAATTTGAACAAAGATTTTATTTGTCATAGGCATCCTTTTATATATTTTGGAGTATAAACAACCAGAGTTTGGAAGCGATTTTAAGGGGGCATCTTTAGTCATTGAGATGGCCATTCTTCCCTTTCAGGGTCTGCCAGCGGGGCCTTTAATTACATTTTCATGAAATGTACTGGAAAAGAGATTGTGTCCTTTATTGGCCTGCTTTCTCACATGCTCAGTCTTATGTATTAGCTTCCTATCAATGTTTTTACTGGAGAGCTTAGAGTGAGTGCCTGTTCCCACCTGTCTTGTCACTTTCTCACCCAGAGATCCTCTGGAGAGAAGCCTTCCTGGCCTTTGTCATCTGACAGCTTCTTGTGGACCTAGAGTCTAATCCTTGGATGCTCAGGGCAATGCTTGCTTGTAAATACATTCTTTCTTATTAATTCAGACATTCTTACCTATAGGAGAATAGACTGTCGCGTCGTGGTGAGGGAGTGGGGGGCGGTGAAAACACATTTCGTTAGAGTCGCATTGTGAGGCTGCTTGTGAGACATATTTGCATGGGGCTGAGGGCTTTGGACTGAAAGTCAGGAGACCTCAGTTTAACTCTTGGCTCCTTTGCTTGGGTAAATCGCTTAACTTCTGGGACTTGGTGTCCTCTTCTGTAATACAAGCACGTTACATGACAGGGCTAGAGGCCAAACAGCAGTGAACTGGGGCCTCAGGATGTGGGGGCTCAGGATGTTGCTCTTCATCTTGGCACTTGGTGCTGTTTCTGTCTCTGCTGAGACCCCAGGCAGAAGCCAGGGGATTTAAGTCTGGCTTTCAAAGAGGAGAATGCAGCCAGCGGTGGTCGGTTTCTCGGATCGCTTTAGAACTAACTTGTGGCCACCTTTCCTGGTAATATCATTTCAAAAGCACCTAGAAGTCTCAGGGTTTGGAACTGTATTGGGGTACCTCAAGATGAGGTCTTAGCAATCAGATAGAGTTTACCTGTGAAGCCGTAGGTATAGGACTTCTGGAGTGAACAGTCCCAAGTACCTTCCATGTTTTCTTTGGTTTGTTACCTATGTTGCTTTGTGTCATCTCCACAACTCCATGAGGGAGGTATTAGGGTTCCTTATTTTGCAGATGTGGAAACTGAGGTTCAGAGAGGTTGCAGACCTGCCTGTGGGCTACCATTATCTTCCTTCTTAGGTTTAGAAAAGAAGCAACACAGAAGAGAAAGCCATTCTTACATTTGTTACTGTGGAATGTTTGGAAAGTAAACATTTCCTCTTTCTTGTCTCTTAGAATAAGCAAAGCAAAGAAGAAATCGGAAGGGTTGACGCAGAGCATGGTGGACAGATGCATTCAGGTACACAGCTGCTTTCCATGGGTCCCTCAGCTGGGCTTGTCTGTCTGTGACCTTTTAGGCTCGGTCTCCTTGGCAGCATCCTCCCGACTCTATGGAGGATTGGGTATCCCCTAGGGCCTTTGGGGGACCTAAGTCATAAGCAAAGAAAAGGGGGAAAGAGGGAGGGGAGGGAGAAGGAGAGTAATGATCGAAGATGTGAGCAAAGCGGGTGGGGAGGAAGGGCTCACTGAGGAGGGGTGAAGTGTGGCCACCCAGAACACCACCCCACACCCTGGGCACAGGGCCTGGGCCCCTGCGGGCCCCTGGCTGAGTGTAGGGCTTGTGCCGGGCTTTGCAAAGTAGGAGGGACAGCACACTGGTTTCAAAGCTGGGGTGACTCCATTTTAGTAGGAACTGCTGGGGAGCTTCCTAAGGTCTGGGCTTCTCCTTTCCCCAGGACGAGATCGTAGACTTCTTGACTGGGGTACTTACTCGTACCGAGGGCCACGTGGGCTCTGAGCCTCGGGATCAGGATGCCGAGAAGAAGAAGAAGCCCCGAGACGTGGCCCGCAGAGACCTGGCCTTCGAGGTCTCAGAGCGGGGCAGTCGTCCTGCGTCACCAGCTGCCAAGCTGCCTGCCTCCCCCTCAGGCTCAGAGGTAATGCAGGCAGAGAGGGGGCGCTGTTGCTGGGGAGTCAGCAGAGTGGGTTCCTGTGCTTCCCAGAGAAGGCTGCTGGCCTTGCCAGGCCTCGGCATTCCTACAGGGGGAATCCCTGACCGGGAAACTCCAAGGGGACTTGATGATTGACAGTCCATCCAAATGACCTTGACTCGGCCCTTGTCCTTCTCAATCTACTCAGGATCTCTCCAGTGTGTCCAGCAGCCCCACCTCCAGTCCCAAGACCAAAGTGACCACGGTGGCCTCTTCCCAGAGGTCCAGTCAGATTGGAAGCACCCAGCTGCTGAAGAGACACGTGCAGCGGACAGAGGCTGTGCTGACCCACAGACAAGCCCAAGGTGCGGCCGCCTGGCCCAGGGGCCTCTCTTGGCTTCTGCCTTCTCAGTTGACGTCATGTGGCAGTTGAAAAGTCTTGGCACCTGCCGCTTTTTCCAGACATATCTGTCCATGCAGAATTAGGTTGGAATAAATACTGAGGGCTGCTTTCAGGGATAAACTATGACACAAGGTCTGTGCGTTGGTGTGGCTGTGCTCCACTAGTTATAGCCCCGCCTTGGCATTCGGGCAAGTTCGCCTTCATGGGCCGACTCCATGGGTACTAGCCTCGGATGTTCTTTCTGACTCCCAGTTGGGGAAGCTGTGTCTTCTCTTCAGGCCCAGCCTTTCCTGCAGTCTGGGAGCTCTCCGGGCCCTACAGACGGGGCTGGCCGTGCTCATCAGATACCAGGGCAGCTCCAAAGCCTCGTGCCTGCCCTTGGAGAGTTAAGATTCCTACACTGGGACTTCCAGGGATGTTTTTCAGGAATCTTTGGAGATAGGTTTTCAGTTAGGCTGGGAAATACTTGTTCAGTTAAAATTAAGAGTTTGGAAAGCAGTGACCGTGATGTAAGAAGCTGCCCTGCCCCACTTTGATCCAGTCAGCAGTCCTGAGGTGAGGCCTCTTAGGCCTGGGCCAGGAGCGGGTATCACCCGAGAGTCTCCGGCTGGGAAAGAGGTGGCAGCCAGAGGTGGCTGTCAGTCAGATAGACTCTTCGGCTGCATTTCTTGTAATGGAACCACAGGGTCAAGACTTAGACCCAGGCCTCATCCAAGGTTGCCCAGAGGTAGCTGTGAGTGTGAGTGGATCGATGGAGACACAAAAAGAGGCCAGCCCACTGAGGTCCACACGGATTCTCTGTGCCCCGCACCGTCCCCAGTGGTGGCCAGAGTCACGGGGTGCTGTCCCCTCGGCTTTTGATGAAGAGAGAGACAGCAGTTTGTGATGTTTCTGGAGGCAACCACTAGTCAAGGCCGGAAGGCCTTCTGCAAGGCTGACTGGGAGCTGGGTGCAGAACGGGACCCAGAGTGGCGTGGAGGAGAGCCGCAGCATGGCTGCCTAGCACAGGCAGAGCTCGCAGGCAATGGGTGAGGACAGCTGGGGTTCCTGGGCCCTCGCCAGGCTCCTCGCCTTCCTCTTGGCACTTGACTTGCTGTTGCTCGTGGAATCCGGGCAGTGGCCCCATGAGGCAGGTACATGCATTATTTTCAGTTTATGGATGACACCAAGGAGCTGCTAAGTGGCAGAATCAGGTTTCAAATTCATCAGTAATCCCAGGAAAAGCCTCTGTTGACCATTTTTCAGAACATTTTCATACCTTTTCTTACTCCCTCTCTCTTTCTCCTTTCTCTGGCTGGCTGTGATTCTGTAATTCTTTCTGATTCATTCCAGCTCAGTTTGCTGCTTTTCTGAAACAAAATATGCTGGTGAGGAAAGCTCTTCCTCCCGGCACCTCCTCCTGTCTCTTTGGTGAGTATCACTCTCTCCTCGCCTGCACCCTCCGCTCTCTGCTTCTCTCCTCCTCCCTCTCATCTCTTCCCCAGCCCTGCTTCTCTTTTGTCTCTGATTCCCCCTGTTCTCTTTTCTCCGCATTTTTCTTTTTTCTTTGCTGTCCTTTGGCTTACTCCATAGTCTTTGCTTTCCCCCTGTTCACTCTGCCTCTCATGGTGGTTTTCCCCTTTTGGGTCTCACTGTGGTGGTTGGCTCTGCTTCTCCCGTGTGTGCCTATGGGCCATTCCCTGCGAGCCTGCATCTCCCTGTGTTTTTCTCCTTGCCTCTCATTTCCTGCTTCCATCCTGGCCTCTGCGAGCACTGAGCAGCATAACCATGTCTCCTTTCCCCTTTGCTCTCCTTCCTGTGCTGACTTTGGTCAATGCGTCCATCCCCTAAGCAGTCCTTTCTTTCAGCTGATTGTGGCCTCACTGTGGTCTGGAGTGGTTCCCTGTGGCCCTACACCAGCCTCCCCCTGTCACTCCCACCTCCCATTTTTCGTGTGAGTCCAGCCCTCTGTCTCCTTCCTCCTGCCTTTCTGCCCCTGATTGCCTGTGCTGAGAAGGACTGAGCGTACTTCTAAGTGGAAAGAGGAGAGGACCTGTGAGCAAGGCTGAAGGATAACTAAGCATCTGGGAGGCTTCGCTCTGTGCAGGATGTGTCTGTTGGATTTGGTGGACAGGGTGGCCTTTCTCAGTCCTGTTACCACTGACCTGGGGACTAGCTTGTGACGTGGGCCCCTGTTGCCCTGTTACTTCAGGGTCAGAACTGTAAAGTCGTCTCAGCTGTGATGCCCCCGTGCCTAGTAGTTACTCAAAGCCAGCCTGGAGTCCTGGTGATAATCCTTCCCATGGTCAGCGTTTGACAGGCAGACCCTCAGCCTTGGGCCCTTGAGGGGACTCAGAGCTCTGGGGACATCTGCCTTGTAGGGAGGACGGAATAGCCTGCTCCTCTGTTGCTTGTGCAGAACATGTTGGCTGGCCTCCAGCCAACGGGGGGAGGGCGGGAGGCTTGTCACATTCTGAGTTCGGGAAGCCCTGTTGAGGTCCACTGCGGTGAGTCCCATTTGTTCGGCAGAGTCAGGATGGCATCTCCTTCCTTTCTGTTTCCACCGACTCAGAGCTCCTTCCTTCCGAGCCCAGGACGGGAGGGGAGGGGACTGTCCTCGGAGAGGGCCATTGTGGAGATGAGCATAGGTGGGCCTGAAGGAGTAGCCTTCTTTGTGGACACACTGGGCCGGTTCTTCCCACGCGGCCATGCCGATGCTGGTCCCGGTCATCAGTGTCTGTCGGGCTTCTCTGGATCGTGGAGAACTTCACCACAATTCCATGTCTTAGTTCCTATTTCATCAGAACAAACCGAGGAAGCTGAGAAAGAGGAGCTCAGGGTCCAGCTGAAGCGGCACCATCCCTCCAGCCCCCTTGCTGGCAGTAAGACCTGCAAGCGGCCGAAGATCAAGGTGTCCCTCATCTCCCAAGGGGATGCAGCTGGAGGGCCTTGCGCCCCTTCCTCAGGGGGCGCTCCAGAAGGTGAGTGTCTCGGCCTGCTTAAATAACAACCGACGGGACTGTCCCAGAGACACAGTATTGCCCTCTTGGTGGCTACTTGCTGGGCAGCTCCTCCTCTCCCTCGGCGCAGCAGGCGCCCAGAGAAAGACAACAAGGGTTGCCCATGGGGGAGAGTGGGCAGTGAGCTAGGATCAGGGAGGCAGGACGAGGATCAGAGGGAGCCGGGGGTCATTCACAGCATCGTACTGTTTGTTTCCTTTTGCTTTCAATTAAAGATGATAAAATATTCCAGGAAGTTTAGAAAACGGAAGGAAAAGATAACCTCCAACTCTTCCCCACTCTAATGTAGAGTTATCCTTCCTTTTTCGACTTTCAGCCTTTTCTATAATATTTTGCATTCAGCCTGGACTCTGGGACCCTGAAAGGTCAGCACCAGTCCGGACTGACCGGCGGCCTCGGGGTTTTCTGTTTTGCAGCCACAGGAGGGAAGCCCCTCACCATGACACTGGGACAGGCGTCTGCAGGGGCCACAGAACTCACCGGGCTTCTCGCCACAGCCAAGTGAGTCTGTCTGCTGGTCTGTCTGTCCCCTTCTTTCCCTTCACCTCTTCTCAGGGTCCAGTGAGTGCTTTGGAAGATAGTGGATTCTGGAGTCTGTCTGTCCTGTGAACATGACTTCTTTCTGAGTCGGGTGTTTTTCCTTTGGGTCAACTCAGAGTTGACTTTTACTTAAAGTTTACAAAGTGTCCTGTAGCTCTTGCTTCAAGACCTGAAGTCTTTCCTTTAGGCCTGACTTAGAAGGACCGGAGGCTGGATTCAGAAGGTGAGACAAGACACCGAAGTTCTAGTCTTGTGTCCATTGCTAAAAGCCTTGCTGGACCCCCACTGGACCCTCCTGGTACTGCCAGGGACCTTTAGGTGATGGAGCTCCTGTCTTTGTCTCCAGGTCAAGTGCTTCTGAAGGGGGCGTCTCAGCCAGCCAGGCGTCCTCAGTGGTCTCCAGCAGCGCCTCGCCCAGTGCCTTACACACACTCCAGAGCCGCCTGGTGACCCCGTCTCCTGGCGGCTCCCTCCCAGGTACCTGCTAACTCAGCAGCCCCCACACCCCACCCCCACCTCCCAGCCAAGTCTCTCTGTCTGCTGCTGGAGGGTGGCCCTGGGAAAGCACTGTGGAGCTAGGTCTCAGGGGTGCACCTCTGGGTCTCAGGCTTATTGTAGAGACTTGGCATGGAGTAGGAATTAACTTTGAGGTGGGGGAGTTTGGGGCCTTAACATCTGCAGGGAGTAAATGTCCTACTCTGCAGGTGATGTCTCTTGTACTGTAAGGAAGGGGTCCTTAACCCACAGGCCTTGGCAGTCCTGGTCAGTGACCTGGTAGGAACTGGGCCCCACAGCAGGAGGTGAGCTGTTGGCTAGCGACGCAAGTTTCATCTGCCACTTCCCATTGCTTACATTACTGCCTGAACCATCCCCACTGCCCCCGCTCCAATTGTCTTCCACGAAAAGTCCCTGGTGCCAAAAAGGTTGGGGACTGCTGCTGTAAGGAGAAATAGCAGGTAGGTTTCCAGCTGTGTTGGTGTTTTTCAGCATGTCTGGTTGAATAAAGCTGGAAATGGTACTGTATAGGGCATCAGCAGAATGAGACATGTTTCTGCCAGGCTGGTCCCCTCACCCTGCATTCAAAGGCTAGTTGCTTGAGCCCAGCAGGGTGCCCCGTTCTTCCAGAGGACCTTCCTCTTTGCTCTCGGGCCACTGGACTGTGTGCAATGTGAGTCTAAGTCAGGTATTGGGGATTCTTCTGGCTTGCAAGTGGGTCCATGTTTTCCTTGGTGTTACTGAACCCATTCAAATTGCAGGCCAGGTGGTTTGGAGTTGGCTGGGATGTGCAGAGTGAATCCAAGACAGTGTGTCAGGAAAAGTGGGCGTCGGGCACGTGTGCATGTGTTCTGGCATCTCTCTGTGGGTACTGGAAATGTCCAGGGGAAAGAGTGTCAGTGTCTCAGTTGGTCACTGAGGATGGCAGGGACAGCTGCTCGTGAGAAGGTGCTCCAGCCCGTGCTGACGTCTCTCGTGTCCTCCCTTAGGGGCCGCGTCAGCCAGCAGCCTTCTCCAGGGCCTCAGCTTCAGCCTGCAGGACATCAGCAGCAAGGCCTCTGGCCTCCCGGCCAGCCCCTCCCCTGGGCCAGCCCCTCAGGTGCACGTCTGCCTCTCCTGGGCGGGACGGGGCGGGAAGGGAGGAGGCCTCCTCGGCTTAGCTGGTTCTGGCAGGGACACTGGGTCAGGGACAGGTAGCCTCTGACTCCACAGCAGGGCACTACCAGAGGCTAGTGACAGGTTTCTAGATCTCTTTGTATCTTTGCTTTCTTGGTTGTAAAATGAGGATAATGATAGTACCTCCCTCACAGAGCTGATATGGGGATTAAATAAGAGAATATGTGGAAATGCCTGGCAGAGTGCCTTGCGTGGGGTAGGCGCTCAGTGCCTGGGGAGGTATCACGCACGCGGGCCCGCCACACTGGACTGTTGCAGCTTCTGACTGGCCGGGCTTGTGCCCGCAGGCCGCCAGTGTGAAGCTGCCCACCCCCGCGCAGAGCCTGGGCGCCGTCACCACGGGCGCCGGCAGCATTGTCCGCGCAGTCCCTGTGGCCACCGCCCTCTCTTCCTTGGGCGCCGCTCCCGGTGGGAAGCCCACAGCCATCCACCAGCTGCTGGCCAATGGGGGTCTCGCTAAGTTAGCAAGCAGCCTCCCTGGCCTGGCTCAGATCTCTAACCAAGCATCAGGTGAGTCTCTCATGAGAACTGTGGGGATCTTCCACCAAGACCATCCAGCCTTGCATGGGCAAGGTATGATGCCAAACCCAGCCCGACGGGGTCCTGGCCTTGACCTCTTGGGATTCAGCTCTGTGGTTCCAATCCCAGGGAACGTGAGAGTACACAGGCTGTTCCTGTTGCTTCTGGACTGACTGACGGGGCCTGGATGACCCAGCTGGGGAGGAGACCACGACGGGAGGCCGGGTGAGGGAGTGTCACATGGGTGGTCAGGGGGACGCTCCAGGAAAGGGAAGTGGAGGCTGGGACAAAAAAAGCCTACCACTCTCTGTCTGTCTCAGGCTTGAAGGTCCCCACCACCATCACTCTGACCCTGCGTGGCCAGCCCAGCCGGATCACCACGCTGAGCCCCGTGGGCACAGGAGCAGCCCCGTCAGAGGAGCCTGCCTCCCAGGCACTGCCCTCCAACTCACAGGTGAGTCTGTTTGGGGAGACCAAGGACATGGGCCCAGCGTTGGGCGGCGGGGCCTGGCTGGCTGGCTGGCTGGAGGAACTGGGCTGGTCGGCAGGCCCACTGCACCTCCACTCTGGGAGTTTGTGGCTCTGTTACTGTGGTTGGGTTTTGGGTTTTGTTGTTTAGAAGTATAGTTGATGTACAGTGTGTTTATTTCAGGCGTACAGCACACTCAGTTATACTCTTTTTCAGATCCTTTTCCCTTTTAGGTTGTTATAAAACTGTTGAGCCTGTACAGTTCCCTGTGCTGTACAGTAGGTCCTTGCTGGTCGGAGCTTGTAGCTTTGAGGTTGAGGGAGTCGTGGGCCTCTTTGCGGCTTCTTCTCTGTAGCTCCCGTGGATTGTGTGAGGATTAAACATGAGCTGTGTTCAGCGCCGGGTCAGAGCTCGTCTTCTTCCCCTCTCCGCCTTTTTCTGCTCTGTTCTTGGCTTCACCGTTCAGAGGTTGCGTAGGAGAAAAGTGGTAATGTTCTTTATTTGACTCTCCAGCCTTGGCCCATCCCAGATCTTTGTGTTCATTGTCTTTTTAGGGCACAGTTAGGTTTTTATAGCTCTTACACAGGAAGACACCATCAGTTTCTCTTAGCTGACCTGATTTCCATTGTGACCTTTTCAAGTAAAATGTTTCTAACTTTAAATCGTGATCTGAGGGCCACCCAAAGATCAGAGGTTAACAACAGGAAGTCCTGACTCCAGCAGTGCATGCGCGCTCCTCGAGCGTCTGGTTTTCAGCCGAGGCCTCCTGTGTGGGCCCTGGGGTCCAGCTTCCATGGCTGAGGCCTAGCCGGTCCCCTGACTGCTGCCAGGCCAGCCTCGCCCTGGGACTGGGCACCGGTGCCCTCCCACCTGAGCCTCCCCAGGGGAAAGTACTGCTCAGAGGTGGTTACCCTGGCTTCATGCAGAGAGGTGCAGGTGATTTATTTTATTCTCTATTCTTTTTAATTATAAAAGTGATTGCACTTACTTTAAATAATCCAAAAGTTATAGAAATAAAATAATTTATAAAGTGAAAATTTCCCATGATACCACTCCCAGGGATGATAGTCCCTGTTGGTAGCTTGATATGCATTTTTCTAGATTATTCTTTCTATAAAATTCATTATTTTACTCTTTTGACAGAAATTAGATCACAGAATATGGCTATTTTGTAACTGACGTTGGTTTGTGAAACACATGGGCTCTTTCCCTGTCCTTTCCATGGGGACTTGCCTGTTTCTTGTCAGTGGCTGCCTCATGCTTCCCTGGGCTGATGGACTAAGGTGCATTTCACCAGTTCCTGTTAGGGAGCTATGTTTTGTTTTTCAGTAGCGCAAATATTGGTATGGTGACTACCCCTTGTTCACAATTTCTGTATACCTCTGGGAGATTTCTGTAGGCTGGAGACGGTAAGCTGGGGCCTGCACATCTAACATGTGGCTGTTGTTTGGTCAGTAAATCGTGTCCGACCCTCTTATGACCCCATGGACTGTAGCCTGCCAGACTCCTCTATGCATGGGACTTCCCAGAACATCTGGCTAGCTGCTGACTAATTGTCCTTCAGAAGGGTTTGTTCATTTACAGTTCAGGCCACAGAGATGAGAACACCTCTTTTCCTCCACCTTGTTGATTATGAGAATCAGTATTTTTAATTTTACTAATTTGATGAAAAATGAAATTGTTTTAATGTGCATTTTCCTGATTACGTATGAGGTTGTGTCTTTAATGAATTACTTGTCATATTCTGTATCTACTCAATTCATAGAAACTTTATATATGCAGATGTTTATCCTTTATACAAATATGCAAATATATTATACAAATTGTGTATGCTTTATTCCAGTCAGTTACTTATATATATATATATATATATATTTTTTTTTTTTTTTCCTGTTGAAGTATTAAGTTGCTTGTCTTTTAATTTTTGTTTCTGGGTCTTTTATCAAACAGACATTAAAAATTGTTTATGTAGTTAAATCTTCAAATTCTTCCCTTTATGACTCTAAAGTTTTGTGTCTTAAGAAAGCTCTTCCCATTGTAAGGATATAATCTTCTTATGTTTTTAAAATTTTAATGCCTAAAACTGTGGTAAATTTTGCTTACAGACAGTTTACCATTTTACCCTTTTTAAACTGATGGTTCCATGCCATGTCCACGGTGCTGGACAGCCGTCACCACCGTGCACCTCCAGAACTTGCCCATCATCCCTTGCTGAAACTCTGTATTTGTGTTCTCTTACACTGCTTGTGTTCATTTGCTTACCTTCAGTTGTTCAGTCCATTTGCAATTCATTTTTCACTCTGAGTGAGGTAAGGATCTGACTTACTGAGTCCATTCACCTTCCATTCGTTTGAAGAGAGCTGCTCTCACATTCTAGATTACTTACTGTACACACGGGACCTGTTAGTACCCTTGACCTATTTCTGTACTACTGGATTATTGTTTGATAATGCATGTTCTCAATTATGTTTCTAGTTCCCTAAGATCATCTTTATTCTTTTCTGTTTATAAATAATGAATTTTAAGATTTGTTCATTGCCATTTTGGAATCAAATGAACTGAATGAGTACAACTGTTTCCTTTAAGTCAGTTAAAATGATTACTTTCAAACATTTCCTAATATCAAACTGTCTGAATTCCAGATTCAGTATTTGTTCAGTATGTCCTATTCTGTTTTTATTTTTTGCACATTCCTAAATTTTATTGTACACGTATAAGAAACAAGAACTTCAGAGGTGACGCAAGTCTAGTCTTGATTCACTTTTGTTTTACTCAGGGTTTTGACGTCTATGTCTATTAGTAATATTGGCCTATGGTTTTCTTCCTCTCTGCTCTTCCTTTTTGATGTATGTCCTTTCCTTGTCCAGTTTTAGAATATAGGAAACATTTTCATTCTCATATTCTAAAACATTTATATAGCACAAAAATTACCAGTTTTTGATGGTTGGATGGAAATGACCTGTAGGCCATTTGGGCCTGTTTTCAGGCAGTCTTAACCTTTGTTGATGACACGTTGATGCCCAGCTAGAAGACAGATCCTCACGAGTTATGCTCCTTTCCTTTTAGATGGTCCTCTTCAGCTTGCTCTGGCTGGGGGCAGGTGGGGGGATCTAGTTAGAGTTGAGAAGAGAGCAGAGGTCAGCGAGAATCCTTTTCCATGGCTAAATTGAAGGACTTCTACTTGGTGGTATTTACTTGAAAGCTTAGGCTTTAACTGAGTAAAATGGGTCTGTCAATTACTAGGAGGGTTCTAGTGGTGATTGTTTTCTTTTAGACAAAGGAGGTGTTTCTGGGTTAAGGCTTGCTGATTCAAAAGTGTTTAACAGTTATTTCATTGTTCAGATTGCCAGACAGTATGACCTCAGGGAAAGCTCAGGCCTTCTGTCTTCAGTTAGCTGTGTGACCCTGGGCAGATTGCCTGGCCTCTCTGTGCATTTTCTCATCTGGTCTAGCGAGGAGGTTGGCAGAAGTCAGTGACTGTTGTGGTGGTGGGCTTAGTAGGGGCTGTCTCAGAAAGCTCTTCTGGCTCTGGGAAGATGGATTTCTAAAAGCTGAGAAACAACCACCCATTTCTGATGTTTATATGACAGTTGGAGATTTGAACACTGACTGGATTATTGTTTATTAAGAAATTGTTAATCTTTTTAAGGTGTGATAATAGTTTTAAGTTTGAAAAATAATCTTTTTTAAATTTGGAGGTTATAGACTACAATATTTATGGAGAGAATGAATTTAAAAAAGAAAAGCTTGTAAACACTGATAGACTTCTCTAAGGTGTGTGCCCTTATTTATCTCTGTTGTTCCCGGTGGAGATGAATACTTACTGTGTGTTTCCTTATGAAACTGGGCCATTATGCGGCCCTACAGCTGCGAAGCTACAGGAGAAAGGGGATACAGTGTGGTGCCCTGCGTCAGGGTCCTGGGAATGGACTCCTTGACTGTGATCACAGTGCCCTCGTCAGGCTGGCAGGCAGCCTCCAGCTGTCCGCCCAGCGGGGTCATTGCTCCCAGCACTCCTGGTCTGGACAGAGCTCATCTGTGTGCATTCCAGCCCGCCCTGGGGCCGGGCCAGCGCGTGGGCCGCGGAACCTTTCAGGTTTTGATTGTCAGACCTTTCTTCATTCCTCCTCACTTGTGTCCTCCCCACCCCCACCCCCGCCCACCGCCCCCGCCTTTACTGCATCCTCAGAGACCTCTTAGGAGTTTTCCAAAAGTGGAATTAGAGAAATAGGGAGAACCTTTGTGGAAAAAGGCCAACTCCCTCTACTTCCTTCTTCCCAAGCTGCAGGGCTCAACAATTCATGGCATCCTCCACAGCACTTAAAAAATGAACATGACCTAGAGCAATGATACTGCCAGAGCAGTCATGAAAAACTTCTCTTCAACTCTGTCACCCTTAACAAGTTACCCGTTTCCTTTTTCCTGCGTTCTTTGCCTGTTTTTTTTTTACATAGTAATAGGAGCCAGTGATTATGGTTGACACACAGGCGCTTTGTGTAGATCGGCCTGTGTGTAGCCTCACAGCAGCCCTGGGGAGCGGGTGCCCTGGTGTCTGGCTCACAGAGGAGGGAAAGGAGGCCCAGAGCATGGAGGCCACGGCCCTGAGCAGCGGTGCCGGTGGCTCTCTGACTGCAGAGTCTGTGGCTGCCAGAACACCTGTCCTTGTACCTCTGCCTTCCCTCAGCGAGCATCATTGCTTTGGAATAAGTTCTCAGGGCGGGGTAACTGGCTTAGGAAGAGGGTCGGTTGTGCTAACCTGGCAAGCTGTTGACCTTGTTCACTGCCTCTCCCGCCACAGCGCCTGCCTCCAGCCCCCTGAGGACACTGTGCCACGTCTTCCTTTGCCAGGCTGGTGACGGCTGCTGCACGGTGAGGCCTGGGCGGCGGTTCGGTCCTGCTGAGCTGTCCACTTGTCCAAAGACCTCTTTAACACAGTTATTCTTGCCTCTCTGTCAGCTGTCTTCAGGGCTGGGCCTCCGGGTCTTGTGTAATCATGAGGCAAGGTGATACAGCACCAGCAACGGGACCCTGTGCCCCACTCGCTACAGATCTGATTCCCAGAATCTCCAGGTCCTCAGCAGACCTGGCTGGGCACGAATCTGAAGCACTGCTTCCCTGTCAGTAGCTGTAACTTGACCCAGGAAGCGGTGTCAGACTGCTTACTGCATCGTGATAAAGGAGCATCTCTTGGAAGTCTGTGCCTCCCCGCGCCAAGTTAGGAGGAGGCATCTGTGTGGTCCGGGGCTGTAGGAGTCGAGGTCAAGAGCCCTGTGCTGAGGGCAAGGACCATCCCAGCCCCTCAGCTGGCGGCTCAGTGCCAGGGGGCTTGTTCTGTGCGTCGTCGTCCACCGAACAGCCGTAGGAGAGGTCTTTACAGGCAGCACTCACCGTGGGAGCCCCACTGGGGACCAAGTGCCTGCTGAGGCCTGGGGACTCCACTCCCAACCCATGAGAGGGCACAGAGAGCCGGACTGTCCGCTTGGAGTCCCTTTGGCCGCTTCCAGACCTGGGACAGCTGCCGGGAGGAGAGAGCCAGCTTTTTTTTCCATCGTGTTTGGGCAGTTCTTGTATTCAGAAAGGTTGAAGAGGATGAAGGGGACAGCAGACAGAGTGGCCTGGAGGGCACGTCAGTGATGAAGACGTTCTGGGCTTGAGGCTTTGCATCTGGCACCTAAGGAACTGTGGATGCGACTGGAGAGGAAAATTTGCTGGGCCAGAGGAAAGAAGCCCCAGCCCCTGAAATTCCTGTGCTCAGTGATGGAGCATGGACAGCTGCTAAGTGAACATCTTGGCTGTTCATCCTGTGAAACTCTGACATCAGGACAACAGATGCCGTGCTTCGCTGTTTCTGTTTCAGCTCTGTGTGTGAGTCTCGTCTTCTTGCTCAGAAGTGGGAGGATGATCGGCATTGACTCTCCTGTGCAGGGTGCTCAGTACCAACCTGAGTCCTGGAGGTGGAGGTCCCTGGAGAAGTGATTACTGAGGATGGAGCCCTGAGGCTCCTCATGACACTTGTGTGCAAAAATATTTTCAGATTTGGTTTAGAATCTATCCTCCAGAGCAGGCTTCTTTCCCTGTTCAACCCAGGTGTAAGGCATCCCACGTATGACTCTTCAGTATCTGTAGGCAGGGAGGACCCACAGCATACCATGGCTGGACCTGTGGTGAGGGTCCTGACCTGGGGGCAGTGCGTATCCAAAGCAAGCCACCTATGTTCAGTCCAGGAGCCTCAGTCCAGTCTGAGTGGCAGCCGGGAGGGAGCCTGTGGTATAGAGGAATCTCAGACAAGGCAGACTGGGGATCCAGGCAGGGTCCAGGGCAGTGCACACCCCAGGAGTGGAGTGGGCAGGTTATACACTGTACCCTCCCCAACCTCCTGCCGAGCTTGTCTCCGAAGTGATTCACACAGAATTAGCCTGCATCCTTGCATTAGTGGGCAGGTAACTGCTTTCGGAAATTCAGGCAGCATTCAGTAAGTTGGAGGAAGATATGAAATGTGAAGATGATGTCCGGGGTCAGGGATGTGGTGACTTTACAGGTAAGATCGTAACACAGCAAGAGGAACTGAGGACAGCGAGGCTGTGAGGCCTGTGTGAAGCTTTTAGCAGTCACTCAGCGCAGGTTCCTGAACAACCCATTCACGACTTAGGTGTACATTATAGTCAGCACTAGGGGGCTGCTCTGAAAGATGCTGACCCCCCGTGGGCTGGGGCCAAAGGAGAAGCTGAAAAACATCCCGCGTTTGTCTCAGTCCTAGTAAGCTTCCCACGAATGATTTCCTGAGGCTTGGCTTATACACCGGGAAGGATGCCAAAGCTGGAGAAGGGGAATAGTCAGAACCTTGGTTCTGCTGCACTGTGGAGGGACGGGCTAAAGGGGGAAGTAGTTGAAGTCCCTAGAATCATGCTCCCCAGTTCCATACTTCTCTAGCCACATTTCTTAAAGTGGAGAAGGAGCTTTCCTCTGCCCACCACGTAACAGACCTCGAGTCCCTGACCTCGGAAGGTGACACCACTGGCCAAAAATGTAGAAGGATCCAGAGGGCTTTAGCTGAGTTCTTGGGTGACAGGTACGTGTTGATGCCCTGTGAAAGCAGCCTTTGAAGATGAGGTCGCTGATGGAGGAAGACCTGTCCTCAGCTCCAGCGCTGGGACAGTCCTGGGCTGGATGGGGTATCGAGCTGAGCAGCTGTGACAGTTCTGTTTTTCCATTAGGCAAAACAATTAAAAATAAAAACCGATTTTGGATTGCTTCAACATGTCTTGCGTCAATTTCTTACTTTTATTCTGGTAACCACCCAGTGGAATGGCACAGAAAACAAAAGCTACAATATTGTGGTAATTCCGCTGCCCATCCTCCTGATACCTGCAATACCCACGAGGTGGGCACTGTAACTCCCCTTTTACAGATGAGGAGACTGAGGCACAGAGAAGCCACACAGCAGGACTGAACCAGACAGTCTGCTACCAGCATCTGTTCTTCTTGGCACTGTGCTGGGATTCTGAAGTGGGAGACCGGAAGTGGAAGTTAGCGCAGGAGGTGAGGGGATGGTGGCTTGGCCTTCGTGTGACTCCTTTCAGTTTAGACCCTAGGCCCACCAGGCCTAGAGTGACTGCTGCTGCCCTGGTGGGCTCTTGGCTGAGCCTGAGTCAGTAGGTGGGGTCCCTCACCCTTGATCCTGAGAGATGGAAACCTCTGCATATCCTATCCCTCTGTTGCCCTCCAGTAACTAACGACTTAGGGATGAATGAAAGAATTCCAACCTCCGTGTTATCTGTGATCTTGTATCTAAGAGGACCTTCCTGAAAGTAAAGTGAAAGTGTTAGTTGCTCAATCGTGTCCAACTCTTTGCAACCCCATGGACTTTGCAACTTCTCTGTCCATGGGATTCTCCAGGTAAGAATACTGGAGTGGGTTGCCATGCCCTTCTCCAGGGGATCTTCCCAACCCAGGGATCCAACCTGGGTCACCTGCACTACAGGCAGATTCTTTACTGTCTGAGCCACAGGGAAGCCCTTCAACCCCAGGTGCCTGCCTTCAACCTTGGAGCCCCCGTGGTGGAAACTGTGGTTCTGGTATACTGCTGAAAAGGCCTTCACATGCGAGCTCTTCTTGTTTCCTTCCTTGCTAGAGACCTCATCTCACTTCAACTCCAGTCTCACCGGCTTGGGTGTGTCAGATGAAGGGGGAGGTGAAGATTAGGTTGTTTAAATGATAGCTGTCTTAAACTTTAGCAGTATAAGGACAGGGCCATAGCAGATTAGGATGCAGAAGAAATTCTGTTGCCTTTTTATCTCCCTTTCCAAAGCCTATGTTTTCGTTAGGGTTGATGGCTGCAGGAAGCAGGAAACTCTTCACTACCCAAATTAGTTCTAAAAGGCAATACTCTCACAAGTTGCCTTCACTGACGGGCAGCCTGCCAGTCTCCGCTGCCCGCCTGAGGATGCCCGCTGAGCTGGCCTGGCCAGGGGCCAGTTTTGACTCTGTCGTCACGGGATTTTCCATCCCTTTGTGAGTGGCCAGTCTGTCTTTCATCCAAATTCTGAGCACAGTGAGTCTGGTTGGCTCAGTCCCACGTGCAGGTTGGTTCTTATATCCTTTCTCACCCCAGTTTAGTAACATCCAGAGGATGAAGTCATATGGCCCGTGTTTTTGCCTTTCTAAGGGATTAAAAAACAAAACTACCCGAGCTATTTCAATGTGTGTGTGTGTGTGTTTAACTTACATTGAGAGCATAGGGACGTCCCATGTTCATTTCATCCAATTTCCTCCAGTACTTAAAGTTCCCATAACTAATAGTTCAGTCTAAGTCAGTAAAGATTGACACATTTGACTACATAGAAATTTAAAGCTGTGGTTTAAAAAAAACACCTTTTTTAAAAGTGTGAAATAAATTGTGTATGTGTGTGTGAAAGAAAACAGAAAAGAATGGAAATATACATATCTACCTGTTGGCAGATATCCTGCAGAGGATAAAAGGATTAAGGAGAAAGATCTGTATACAAATCCCAACAAATTTTAAACAACATAATGAAGCCTCACAATACACCTAGGAGAATGGCTAAAACAAAAAACAGACAGAATAAGGATGCAGGGAAAATGTCTCTCTTCTACATTACTGGTGGGAGCATCAAATGGGTTGCTCTAAGTTTTTGCTATGACTACATATTACTTTTAATATCCAGGTGGCTCAGTAATAAGGAACCCACCTGTCAGTGCAGGAGACGCACGTTCTATCCGTGGGTCGGGAAGATCCCCTGGAGGAGGAAATGGCAACCCACTCCAGTATTCTAGCCTGGGAAATCCCAAGGACACAGAAGCCTGGGGGCCACAGTCCGTGAGGTCGCAAAGAATCAGACATGACTGAGCAACTAGACAACAACAACAGAAATGAATGTCCTGTGGGTTGAATGTACCGTAGTTTTGTTAACTGCTCCCTTGTTGAGTGGCATCCTGATTGTTTCCAGTTTGCGACTATCGCAGATGGAGCTGCTGTGAGCATTTCTTTTCTTTTTTTTTTTTTTTTTTGTGAGCATTTCTAAGTGGGTTTTTGTATAAACTTTAGTTTTCATGTCTCTGGCATAAATGCCCAGCAGTGTGATTATCAGGTCATATGGTAAATTTTTACCTTTTGAAGAAACTGTCAAACATTTTCCTAAGTAGCTCTTCCATTTTATGGTTCCACCAGTAATGGAGTCAGTCGCCCCGTCCTGTCCGACTCTCTGCGACCCCATGAACCGCAGCACGCCAGGCCTCCCTGTCCATCACCAACTCCCGGAGTCCACCCAAACCCAAGTCCATTGTGTCAGTGATGCCATCCAACCATCGCATCCTCTGTTGTCCTCTTCTCCTGCCCTCAATCTTTCCCAGCATCAGGGTCTTTTCAAATGAGTCAGCTCTCCACATCAGGTGCCCAAAGTATTGGAGTTTCAGCTTCAACATCAGGCCCTCCAGTGAACACCCAGGACAGTAATGTAGAAGAGATCCATTTTCCCTGCATCCTTATACTGTCTCTGTTTTTTGTTTGAGCCATTCTAGGTATATGGTGATATTTCATGTTGTTTAAAATTTGTTGAGGTTTATATGGTCCAGGATCTGGTGGTTCTGTCCTCTTGGTATATTTTCTGTAGGTGCTTGAAAGATTATACTGTTGGGTGGAGGGTAAATGGTGATAAAATTCTGTTGCTTGATGGTATTGAGTTCTTACAGCTTATACCCTTGCTGATTTTCATCAAGTTCTGTTGGTTGAGAGAGTGCTGTTGAAATTTCCAACAATAATTGTGGAATTGTCTCTGTCTCCTTTAAGTTTTTGCTTCAGATATTTTGCAGTTCTGTTATCTGGTGCATACCACTTAGGATTTCTGTGTCTTTTTGGTGGATTGACCTTTTTATCATTACGTAATGTCCCTCAGACTGCAAGGAGATCCAGCCAGTCCATCCTAAAGGAAATCAGTCCATCCTAAAGGAAATCAGTCCTGAATATTCATCGGAAGGATTGATGCTGAGGCTGAAACTCCATACTTTGGCCACCTGATGTGAAGAACTGATTCATTTGGAAAGATCCTGATGCTGGGAAAGATTGAAGGCAGGAGAAGGGGACGACAGGATAAGATGGTTGGATGGCATCACCAACTCAATGGACATGAGTTTGAGTAAATTCCAGGAGTTGGTGATAGACAGGGAGGCCTGGCGTGCCACAGTCCAAGGGGTTGCAAAGAGGCAGACAAGACTGAGCGACTGAACTGAACTGAATGTCTCTGTACCTGGTTATTTTCTTTGCCCTGAAGTTTACTTTTATCTGACAGACATTTACACGTCACATCTGCTTCTGTTTCTGGTTTGGGTATTTTTTATACTTTAAAGAATTGTCTTCTATTATTTCCGGTGCTCTAGGCCTTTGTTGCTGCGCGTGGGCCTTCTGCGGTCGGGGCGCGCTGGGGAGGCCGTGCTGCAGTGCGCGGGCTTCTCACTGCGGCGGCTTCTGTTGCGGTGCACCGGCTCTAGGACGCATGCGCTTCAGTAGCTGTGGCTCTCGGGCTTATTTCCCCTGCGGAATGTGGGGTCTTCTAGACCAGGGATCCAACCTGTGTCTTCTGTGTTGATAGGCAGATTCTTAATCCCTGGACCACCAGGGAAGTCCCATGATTATCTTTTTTGTACCCTTTCTTCTATTGCTAAACATCTCCAGTTATTTTCTACAATAAATTCCAAGAAATAAGACAGTCAAATGGTATGAGTATTTTTTGTGACTTACTGTTGTCTAAGCAGCTTGTGATAAATTACGCCCTCACCAGCCATGTATAATGCTGCTTGTTTGTTTTTAACTTCACCTCACTTTATATTTTTAATTTAGAACAATGGAACAGTGGGAAATGTTTCCTTTTTCTTTCTGCAGCTCAGTTCCCAGATTAGAAATTTCCTGTTGAAGGAACCACATACCCCAAGTTCTAATTTGGGATATACGGGAATGTGATGAGAAGGGAGATGGAGAAATGGGTAATCTTTTGTTTGATGTCATAGCTGCTTACATACATGAACACAAGCCCGCATTCAGCTCACACACGAACATTACACATGTGTACAAGCGTTCGTGCCTCACACCCTCACAAGCACATCACACATGAGTAATAGCATTTGTGCACGCACCAGTTTACTCCTAGGTTTTGTCTTATTCTATTTGGCCTGCTATAATAAAATGCCACAAATTAGGAGGCTTATAAGTGAGAAATTTATTTCTCACAGTTCTGGAGGTTGGCACTTCTAAGACCAAGATGCCTACAAATTCAGTGTCTGGTGAGGCCCCCTTCCTAGGCTGTCTCTTAGCTGTAACCTCCCTTGGCAGAAGGGGGCAAGGGAGCTTTCTCTGTCTCCTTTATAAGGGCACTGATCCCATCCACACGGGCTCTCCCCTCATGGCCTGATCGCCTCCTGGAGGCCCTGCCCCCATTGTGCCGTCACACTGGGATTGGGCTGGGAGGCCATGACGTGAGACCACGGCAGACCCCTCACAGAGGCCCTGGCTGGGCGGGGGGCTCAGCATGGCCAGGGCATCCTCGGAGTCTGTCTCTGGCTTCTTTTATTCCCTTCTCCTTGCCCAAAGTCCCCGCCACTACCAGTTTCAAAAGTTTTAACCACTGGTTTGGGAGCGGAGGTTGACTCTGGGACAGGAAATGAGGATTTGGAGACATAAGCCTCCGAAGAAGGTGAAAGCAGAGCTTCCTCTCCTCTCCGAGATGGTGAGTGAGTTTGGCTAAACCCCTGGGTAGAGCTCTGGATGGTGACCAGAGGTCTGGATTCTGACAGACCCGTGTCAGGAACCAGGGCAGGCACCTGCCACATGGGTGGGGTTGAGTAGCAGCTTCGAGAGGCAGTTACGATTTGTGTCTGTGGTGTCTCCTTTTTGTTTTTCCTAACATTTTAACAGAGTTTTGTTTCTCTCCTTGCTTAGTCTCAGGAGTGTGTGTGAGTGTGTGTGTGTGAGTGTGTGTGTGTGTGTGTGTGTGTGTGTGTGTTCAGGGGAAGCAGATGGGCTTGGCCCATGTCTCTGCACTGGTAAGAGTGGCTTCTATCCCTTCTCCAAAGCAGGGTGGGAAATTGGCCCAGGTCACTGGCGGGAAGAGCTGCTCTTCTGCAGGCCCACCAGCGTCCGGGGCTGATGGGATGAGAACCACTTCTCCAGAATGAACCTGGGCATGGCTCCTGTGTGGGTCAGAGCCCTCTGGGAGCCACTCAGAGGCAGCTGGGGAATTCTGAGGGGGAGGGTGCCGGGAGCCACCTCGGGAGATCCCACCCATGACAAAGGTCATGCGGAGAAGATCTGACGGGCAAAGGCGGATCAGAATTCGAGGGACTCCCTGGACCAGCTTGAGCATCTACCCCAAAACCAGAATCTGTCTGTCTTACTATTTTGTGCCTTTCACCAACTCTCCTGACACTAACAGGGGGCTATCCCCGACCACCTTTCTTTGGAGAATATCAACATTACTGCTGCTGCTAAGTCACTTCAGTCATGTCCGACTCTGTGCGACCCCATAGATGGCAGCCCACCAGGCTCCCCCGTCCCTGGGATTCTCCAGGCAAGAACACTGGAGTGGGTTGCCATTTCCTTCTCCAATGCATAAAAGTGAAAGTGAAGTCCCTCAGTCGTGTCTGACCCTCAGCGACCCCATGGACTGCAGCCTACCAGGCTTTTCTGTCCATGGGATTTTCCAGGCAAGAGTACTGGAGTGGGCTGCCATTGGGGCTCTAGCTAATAAGTCCCCTGGACATGAGAGGAGTATTTCAAATCAAACCCCCTCTGTTAGCATTCTAGCTTGCTTGGCAGGTTTATCCAGACTCTTGCAGCTATGAATGTGATTGTTCACAGCCTCCCAGCTGTGAGAGGCACGGGAAGCCTAAAACATAGAGCCTTTCAAAGAGTTAAAAACTATTTGAGTAGTGCTGGTGTAAGATTTCGTTATTGGGCCAATGCTTGTTGCTAAGTTCCCATATCTCTTATCCACTGTGCACCTGGGAGCGCATTAGTTAACGTAGTTGGAATGTAAGAAAAACAAGTGTAGCCTTGAAATTAACCACATCAGACCTTTGAGCTAATTGGTTCTTTCTTGTAACTCACTGCACCTTTGCTCCGAGAGAAATGTAACTCTGTTTAATACTTTCTGAGGCTGACATAGATTAGAAATATAAAGAAAAAACAAGGGAAAATAAGTTTTCTGGTTGAGCAGCCTTTATCAAAAGAGGGTCATAAAATGTCCACAGGCCTCCAAGGCCAGAAGATAATGTACACAACATCATTTGTGGGAAAGGTATGCAGAAAAAATCCTGGCTTCCATAAGGGCAAAACTGCTAGAGTGTTTGGGCTGATTCTGCATGACCTTGCATCTTTCATTTCCCTCTATGTATAAGTCAAGGTATAAAAGTCCCTTTTGAAAATAAAGTTACGGGCCTCGCTCACCAAAGAAGCTTGGTCTCCCCGTGTCTTTCTTTCTTTCTTTCTCTCTCTTACTCTCTTTTTCAGGCTGATCCCTTGGAGCATAGAGGCTCTCTGCGTTCTCTTATCTGCCTGGGCTTCTAAGACCTGAACAGGAAGGCGCCCTGCATCTTCACTCCCCCGGGAGACCGGGAGGGCGCCTGTGGCCCCGTGAACAGAGCAAGTCCCTTGTCTTGGGGCTTTACTAGCTTTCTGTGTAAACCAAGCAATATCAGCTTCTATTCTTTCCTCTCTCATTCATTCATTCATTCATTCGCCAACGCCGTTTCTCCTGAGGGCTCCCCTGGATCCTGTGGGGGCTGGACCCCGGCAGGAGGGGGGTTCTGATGCTGACTAATGTGTACAAATACCGTGATAATTCAGGTGGAAAAGAATTTGGGTGGGTCCAGGACACCTGTCCTATGGCCTGCCTATGGTCTCTAAGTCGTGCCCAACTCTTTGTGACCCCATGGGCTGTAGCCCGCCAGGCTTCTCTGCCCATGGGTTTCTCTGGGCAAGAATACTGGAGTGGGTAGCCATTCCCTTCTCCAGGGGCTCTTGCTGAGCCAGCAGGGAAGCCCACCGTCTGTGGAGACAAGTATAATTGGGGATTGGTGGTGAGCAGGAAACACTGACTGCCCTGAGGCAGCCTACATTCTGGGGCGAAGATAGAGAATGGGTCTGGCAGTGGCAGGATGGGCGAAGCACTGGGTGCCTGAAGGCACGTGGGAGGGGTGCCCGAGCCAGTCAGGCTTCCCCAGATTCTTCTGAAAGGAGCTGGAAGGAAGAGCCAGAGCTGTGGAGAGATTGCTTTTCAGGTCAGTGTTTTCTGTGCTTCCCGGTCCGAGGAAGGGCCAGGCAGCTGGGGAACTGAAGTGGGGCCTCAGGACTCAGCCCAGACAGGCTGTGAGGGTGGGGACATCACGGTGGGGAGGAGGATGCCATGGGGGTGTGGAGTCAGGAAACTGGGAGGAAGCAAGGCCAGTAAGGAGCCTTTCACACTAAGACGTTTGAGGTTTAACTTGAAGGCAGTGGGGGGTATGGGCCAGGTTTATGCAGAGCTGAAATGGGAATGAGTCTTCTAATTTACCATCTGACTTCCTCAATACACAAGGCCATCTCAAATGCGTTGCAGCTACTCTACAAGTGGCGCTCCAGTCCCTCCACCCCAGTCCTGGTGTTTTCGTTTTAGCTTTCATCTCTGGCTATGCTGGGTCTTCACTGCTGCATCTGGACTTCTCTATTGCAGTGCACCAGCTTCTGATTGCGGTGGCTTCCCTTGATGCAGAGCAGTGCTCTTGGGTGCTCGGGCTTCCGGAGTTGCGGTGCCCGGGCTCTAGAGCACAGGCTTGGTAGTTGTGGCACATGAGCTTAGTTGCTCTGCAGCTGGTGGGATCTTCCCTAATTAGGGATCGAACCCCTGTCTCCTGCACTGGCAGGCAGATTCTTCACCACTGAGCCACCAGGGAAGCCCCCTACTCTTGGTGCTGACTATAGATAATCCTTCTGCACGCAGCCCATGTAGACCTTTTTATTCCCCAGAGTTGTAGGTAGCCTGCCTAGATTTTTCCCCAGAAGCTGCCTTTCTGATTACTACCCAGGCATTGAACTCAGTAGCCCATGAGCAAGTGACGTCCAGC
Organism: Oryx dammah; assembly: GCF_014754425.2. NCBI lineage: Eukaryota > Metazoa > Chordata > Mammalia > Artiodactyla > Bovidae > Oryx > Oryx dammah. The sequence continues at coordinate 2,566,831 of NW_024070209.1, read as the reverse complement.
CCTGGTTTCTAGGATTTGGCTCCCTGGCCCAAACCCTGCTCCCCCACAACCCTTGCTCATGTGGGAGGGGAACCAGACAGCTCTGCACAGGACCTGCGGCTGAGACGTGGCAGTGAGCTCAGGGACCTGCGTTTAAGTGAGACAGTCCTCACCAGGTGGTCACCAGCTAGTCATTATGTGTATACACAGCAGGTCTGTGGCAGGTAAGCCTTCCCGGGCCCTTGGCAGACATTACTAATCCATTACGTCACCTTCACACTGAGTCAGCCCGAAGCTGCAGACAAACCATCAATCAGAGCTGGTACCTGCCGATCTGCCATCCTTGTCCCAGACCAGACAGGATGCAAAGGTCAGGATGACTCTGAGTCAGAAGCCAGGGCGGAGGGCAGTGGTCAGTATGCCAGGGATTTCAAAAGCCCTGCGGTAAAGGCAGGGCAGGGGATGGTCAGGCTGGCCAAACAGAAATTCAGGGAAGGAGCTGATGATCCCCCTTCACCCAGAACCTCAGTTTACAAAGCACTTTCACTAAATGCCCATGACTCTCAAGGTAGAAATTCCATATTAGAGAAGAGGCAATGGAGGCTCAAGGGAACCTGTTCCCAGTGTCACCAGTGTGGCAGCTACGGTTTTGGTCTGCCTGACAGACACTTCCTGTGAGGTAACAGGCCCACGCTTTTTCAGACCAGGCTTTTTCCTGAAAAGTCTGTCCTTGCCTTGAGACCCCCCTGAGGGAGGGCAGCAGAGCTGAGCCAGAGGGCAGTGGCATGCGAACGGTTGCCGGAGTACCAGCTCCCAGAGAGTGCAGTCCTCTCACTTGGGCCTCGTTCAGGCTGCCCGTGTAATACTGAATGCAGGGTTAGGAAGAGCGGAGCCAGGGGGAGCCAGCTGCAGCTCCCCCGGGGCGGGGCCCACACCCTGGTGGTTGAGCTCTCCCTGCAGTCCCCTGAGCCGCGCAGGCTCTTTCCTGCCTGAGTGGGGATTCGCTTCTGTTGTTGGCAAGTAAAGGGCTTGAGACTCCTCCCTGAACCCATGGAGGAGTCAGTCTCAGGGCTGGGGATCTTCCCTCCCTGCCCCCTGCTCCCTCAAGGGAGAGGTGACCAGACCAGGCAAGTGGTAGGAATCAAGCCAAGGCGGTGCCCTCACAGTCAGGTGGAGGTAGGGAGGTGCCCGTCCCTGTTCTTCCCCAGTGGCCCCTTGCTGCCCAGGTGGCCTCACAGACAGGGCTGGGCAGGGACTCCACGTGCTGGTCACAGGCGGTATTGGTTCTCCAGGAAGGGCCAGGGGCCCAGAGGAGCCAGCATGGTCCTCTCGGGACCAGGGTATGTTGAGTGGGCAGGGAGGAAGGCACCTGCCCTTCCCCAGTCACTAGATCTGTCTGTCTGGGCCTCACACTGGACCACAGTGCAGAACCTGGAAGGGACTGCACTCATTTCCTAGATGTGCAGACGTAGCCCAGGACGGGGCAAAGGCTTCTGCTGCCTGAGGAGTTGGGTGGGGGAGCCCACCCCCTGTCCCTGTGGCCAGGGACACTGCACAGGTGACTGCCATGACCCACTTCTGCCCTGCTTGCCTGTCTGGAAACCTTGTTTCCCAGCAGGACGTTCCTGGAGTCATTTGCTTAGGAAGCTGGCCTGGCTGATCTGATGACAGCAGAACGAAAACCGCCGCCTAGTGTCTGATCTGCTGAAGGGCTGAACGTTGAAACGCCTGGGAGACCTGGAGGCCAGACAGGCCAAGCCCCTTGGGCCGGGGACGAGTAGGGCTGTAGTGGCTAGCCGGGTATATCCTGCCCGAGGTGCAGCCGCCGCCACTGAGTGCCAAGCAGTGGCCCCCATGTGTCCAGAAATTCTGATTTTTAAAGAGCAGCCCAGTACCCACATTTTTATGTAAAATTTCTTGATTTTTAAATGCTAGCAACTAGTTACAGAAACATTTAGGAAAAAATCACGTGGATCAGTCAAATGAAACACATCTTCAGGCTATCGTCTGCAGCGTCTAGTTTTGAGCCTACATGGAAATCACTCCCTTACCTGTGGGGTCTTCCCAGCCTACCCTTCTAATACTTCCTTCCTGGCAACTGCCAGCCTGCGTCTGTGCCCACCCAGAGCCCACTCCCCTGCGGCCCCCTCCTACTCTACCCACAGTGGACTGAGAGCCCTCCCTGCTTCCAGACCCTGTGGCTCCCCCTTTTGAAGGTCACACCAGGAAAACAGACATCCCCTCCACCGTGTCCTTGCTGCAGTCACCCACAGACCCTTGAGTCCTCCTCCCAGCCCTTGCAGACAACAGTCCTCGCCCCAAATCGCTGCTATCCTATCTGTGCTGATTTCAGGGCAGCCACAAGATTGCCAGGAGAAATATCAACAACCAGGTATATGTGGATGATACCACTCTAATGACAGAAAGTGAAGAGGAACTAAAGAGTTTCTTGATGAGGGTGAATGGAAGAGGAAACTGAAAAGGCTGGCTTTAAAACTCATCATTCAAAAAACTAAGATCATGGCAACCGATCCCATCACTTCATGGCAAATAGAAGGGGAAAAAGTGGAAACAGTGACAGACTTTATTTTCTAGGGCTCCAAAATCACTGTGGACAGTGACTGCAGACATCAAAGTAAAAGATACTTGTTCCTTAAAAGAAAAGCTATGACAAACCTAGACAGCGTTTTTAAAAGTAGACATCACTTTGCCAACAAAGGTCCATATAGTTATGGTTTTTCCAGTAGTCATGTATAGATGTGAGAGTTGGACCATAAAGAAAACTGAGCGCCGAAGAATTGATGCTTTCAAATTGTGGTGCTGAAGAAAGACTCTTGAGAGTCCTTTCGACTGCAAGGAGATCCAACCAGTCAATCCTAAAAGAAATCAACCCTGAATATGCATTGGAAGGACTGATGCTGAAACTGCAGCTTCAATACTTTGGCCACCTGATGTGAAGAGCCGACTCACTGGAAAAGACCCTGATGCTGGGAAAGATTGAAGGCAAAAGGATAAAGGGGCGGCAGAGGATGAGATGGTTAGATGTCAGCTCCACGAGGGTAGAAACTTGAAAGTTTTGCCCACTGAGGTGTCTATCCAACACCCAGAACAGTGTCTGGCAACCACTGGAAATAGACATTCAGTATTTGTCAAACAGTCTGTACTTAAAGACTGTCACCAGGAAAAGGGCCAGGACTGTAGGGACAGGCCTGCCAGAGTTGCCTCCACTCACCACCAAAAACCGTGCAAACGCCACAGATGATTTGGAGGGGGGTCCTAAAAATGACCCTGAAACAGTTTACGCCTCAAAGGCAGATGCTGGCCTGTAAGTCCCCAAAGCAGAGTCAGGGACTGTTAGGGGACATGGCAGGTAACACAAGGGAACGAGTATAAAAAGCAAAGTGACGTGGGTGACCCGTCCACCTAGGGTGGCAGCGCCAGGAAATGTGCAGGGTGCCCTGCCAGCAAGCTGGCGCTCCGCGCAGCCCAGCCTGGCGTCTTAGCTGCAGAATCTCTCAGAGCTGCTGGTTGAGGATGGTCCCACCCCTCGGAATCTCGGGGCGTGAGAAAAACCACAGAAAGGTGGCATGCCAGAGCTGCAGGGCACAGGGGTCTTCCAGGAAGTAGGTCCACATTCGCCTGCAGCGTTTGCTGATGCCGGAGCAGAGCCATAGCGCGACCCCCGGGGACCAGTTCAAGACGGAAGACGCCCGTGCAGAGTAGTTCCCAGTGCAGCCTCCAGAGGGCGCCAGCGTCGCAGCTCTGTGCAGCCCGAGCTCAAATCCTGTTGCCAGGCCAACCGCCCACTTCTGTGCTGGGAAAAGCCCGCTGTGGCTTTGCAAATGAAGGGGACCCCAGCGACCCTGCCCCACATCAGGCAGGGCTCCGCACACAGCAGATGCCCATATCCTGGGGATCTGACTCTAAAAGACCTGCAGCCCAGCACCCAGGACACTTGCAGGGAGGGTGGTGGGAGTTCTCAGTCCTCTCCTGACTCCTTATCAACCACGGAGACCCCATAGGCGCAGAGATGGGATCACGTGGGTGCTTGCAGGGGTGAGGAGCTCAGGGCTGGAGATCACGCGGCTACTTGGGCTGGCGTCTCCCTACAGCAGGGAGCAGGGAAATCCCTTCAGAGCCTGCGTGTTCATCCATCATCAGCTGATAATCTGAGACCGGAAGTCAGGACCCGGGGCCAGTAGTGGCACTGCCTTTCCAGAAACCTGTATGGAGCTTGGCCGGCGGCTGTGCCCAGGTTCTAAGAACAGGCAGCCTGAGGAGGGGAGGGGAGCAATGCCTCTGACGGGGCACCCCTCCCACAGCGACAGGTGAAAGCACACTGTTCCACAGGCAGAGCCCATAGGAAGGAGGGCGTTAGGCTGCTGGGTCTGAGCCCTGGGAACAACCACATCAGGAAAAAGGCAGATGCCCAGGTGAAGATTCTGATCTCCTTCATCCCCTTTTCCCTCCAGGTGCCCCCGGTGGGAACCACCTGCTCTCCCACCCCACACATGTGGTAGGCTAGTAGAAGGGCTCACCAAGAAGACTCGGCAGCAGCCCCCAAGTCGGCATCCAGCACCAGGGCAAGCGACGCTAGCGTCCTGCTTGCACCCTCCGCCCCGGGGGCGCTGCTGACAGCTGCAGGGCATCCATGTGGTTTAGCTCAGGGTGCTGGATCATGCCCCAGTGCACAGCTCTGCTCCCCCACGTACCCACTGGGGGAACGGGGCAAGTCCCAGCCTCTCTGAGCCTCAGACTCCGATCTGCACCATGAGGAAGGTAACAGCTGGTTGTCCCCAGACTCAACCAGCCCAGTGGGCTGAAGGCACAGGACGAAGGGCACAGCGTGCAGAAGTATGAGCTGGAGGCTGGGTTTGCCCTGGCCCTGCTCTTTATTCCAGTGACAGCATCCCAGGCAGGAGGGGGTGCTTGGCAGGTCCCTCTCCTTGGCTCCTCTGTCACCCTATGGGTGGCGCTGCCCATGAGAACACCCCCACCTCACTGCTCCTGCAAAGGTCCACACCACACACACCTCAGGGCTGCGTGGATTCACTGGTGTTTTATTGGATTTTCCACAGGCAGCATGGACAGTCCCGTGGGCCTTCACCCGCCCCGATCCCTGCTCTGGGGCCCGGGCTGGGAACTGTCCGCCTCTCAATGTCTTATCCTGAGGCATGCCATCACTGGGCCCCAGCCCCTGGGCTCAGGCTGCCATCTTGAGAGAGAAACCCAGTTTGCCCAGAGCCTTCTGGGCCAGGCTTCCCAGCCCAGGACCCATCCCTGTCAGGCACAGGTGAGCTCTCCTGAGGAGGGGCTCTGGGCCGGAGCCCCCGGCAGTGCCCACCCACCCCAGGCTGAGGCCAGACCCTGACTGTGCACAGCACGGCAGGCCCAGACCTACAGCTTGGTGTTGAGGTGGAAAGAGAAGTGGGGTGCTGTGTAGGCTGTGGCAGGCGGCACGTGCCATGGAGACGAGGCCGGGCAGAGTCTGTGGCACAGGGCACCATCAAAGGATGCCGGTGGGAGGTGCATCAGGCCAGCGGTCATGGGCGAGGGTGCTGTGGCAGCCAGCAGGTGGGCCGGGAAGGCAGGGATGACCAGGGGGCTGAAGGGGAGGGTGGCCTGGCCCTTTAAGGGGCCCAGGGTGCCAGCAAAGTTCAGTGGACAGCGCAGCATGGTACCCCTGTAGGCCTCTGGGAGGGCGGGGCCCAGCAGGCAGGAGACGGCCAGGTCAGGGCCCCCGGGCTTGGTCCCACACTCCTGGGCATTCGCCTCCTTCAGAAAGGGAGACACTGCCCGCAGTTTTTTGCCGCCGTGGACCGAGCCCTCTTCCGCCAGGCTGCGCTTGTGGCCCAGGCCTGGGCTGCTCGGGAAAGTGGGCAGGGGCATGGGGCTCTCAGCAGGGACCTTGGTCATGGGGGACACCCAGCAGGCTTTGGGTTTGGGGTAGAGGCTGCCCTTTCTGGAGCTGCCCTTGTGGAATGCAGAAGGGCGGCCGGCATCCCCGCCCCACACCAGCGGGGGCTCTTTGGCTGGCAGCCCCTCCTCCTTGGCAGGGGGCCCCAACAATGCCCTATCTTTAAGACTGGGGAAAAGGCCCCTGGGACGCTGGCTGACAGGCTTCAGCACTTCGCTGGGGTAGGCGTGGAAGCAGCCGGTGACGACGGGGGCCGACGGGCGAGGGCCTGCCTGTGGCTCCCCCCAGAGGCCGCCCCCGGGGGCCTGCCTTCCTTCCAGAGGTGTCAGCCGGTCCCTGGAGTCCTCGGCCGGCCCTCCTGGGCTCTGGGGACTCTCCACGGGCGGGGCAGCTGGGGGGCTCTGGGGCTCCCCACCTGCCCCGTGGCAACAGCCCTCCTCCTGACACTGCAAGGCCTCTGCCTTGCTCACCTGGGCCAGGAGCTTTTTTTTGGCCAGCGGTGACATGATACCATGTGTCCCTCTGCAGTAGAAGCTGGACAGGAGTCGTTTGTAGGCCTCAGGGCAGCCACTGGCACCCAAAAAGGGCAGAGAGGGCCCCGCGGCTGGGCCTCGCTGCTCCATGCCATCCCTGGGTGTCTCCTGGCTAGGAAGCCTTGCCAGGTCAGGGGCATCTGCTTTGGTCTTTGCTGGCATCAGCTAGAATGAGAAAAGGCCAAGCCTCAGGGGACAGGAGAGAGCCAGCTCTTCCAGCACCTTCCTGCAAAACTGTCAAAAGGCGTCCCATCCTCTGAACAGACACAGCTTGGTGTCAGGACATGGGGCCTGGTGAAATGGGGTGCAGACTAGGACTCAGACCCCACATGTACCCCCAACTTGAGGGGCCTCAAGTAATGAACCACTCTATGACCCTTGCCCCCCCGCCCCGGTGCTTTTCTGGGGGTTCCAGGCAGGGAGCTCTGCAGCCACAGTGAGCTGGTAGGGGGCGCTTTGAGAGGCATGGCATGGGGCTTGGAGCTCACCTGGTCCACCCGCTTCTCCTCCTTGACCTTCTTCAGTCTCTCAGTGGCCCCATCATCCCCCCGAGGCTCCTTGGCCATCTTGTACTGCTTCCTGGGCTTGGAGGGGGGCAGGGGCTTGTCATCCTCCCCCTTCAGGTGCCGCACGTATGGGAGGACCAGCCTGGGGAGGAACCAGGCATGTCGCCAGGGGGCCAGGCTGGCAGGAGGCTCCCACCCTCTAGGCCCACCCCCTAGGCCCACCCCAGCTTCCCCCCGGCCCAGACCGCCAACACCCCTGCCCGACTGGCACACAGACACCCCCCAGCCGCGGGAGCCACCACCCGCCCCCAGCCCACTGCCTATCGGAGTTGCCGGGGGGCAGCCCAGGGCCCCACACCTCTCGTAGTGGCAGCCCCCACCCCACTGCCCGTTGGAGTTGCCAGGGGGCAGCCCAGGGGCTGCGCCTCTCGTAGTGGCGGCCCCCACCCCACCGCCTGTCGGAGTTGCCGGGGGGCAGCCCAGGGGCCCGCACCTCTCGTAGTGGCGGCGCGTGCATGTGGCCGCACTGGTGCTGCCCGGGCTGCCCCCCAGCTCATCGTACACGTTCTTCCAGAGGCGGCGGCCAGTCACCTGCAAGGGCGCCACGTCAGGGCACAGCTGGTGGGCGCCCCTGCCCGCAGGGTCCTCACAGCTCGGGGTCCCCACTCAGAGGCTGTTTCTAATTGCTTCTCCGCCAGCAGGGGCAGGGAGGTTGGAGGGGGCTCCCCTGGCCAGCAGCCAGCCAAGTCCCCCTCCCAGGGGCTGCCTGAGCACTGGCCCTTTGTGAGTGCAAGGACAGGACAGATGGAAAGGGTGACGATCTTGCTCGGAGCAGCAAAGTACGGGCAGGTAGGGCAGGTCCCTCCTCCCTGCGGCGCACAGGGAGCTGGGGAAAGGGTAGGGTTTGGACACTGCCTCATCCTCCTGCCGACAGGAAAGGGCAGGTCTGCTGGGCTCCCTCTTTTCCTGAGGTCCTGGGGGCACAGCTGATGTGCCAGGAGACGCGGCAGGGTGAGGACTCAGAGGAGCCATCCTTACCAGTTCATAGGCCCCTAGCTTCTCCACGGCCTTGTAGATCTTCCATAGGTTAACTGGGGACAAGAGGGGGCGGGGCCCCTGTCAGTCTTGGTGGGAGGAGGGGGCAGCCAGCCGCCTGTCCCCATGGCCCCGTCAGGCTGGCACAGAACCAGCACATACCCAGACAGGGCCACCAGGATGGCTGGGCAGACTGCACCCTGTGTGCTGGGGGTCCAGTGGCCTGTAAGGATGGACATCTGGCCGCACCCACTGCCAGGCCAGTGCCTGGAGTGGGGCAGCCTTTCTGTGTGCAACCCCTGTGGGCTGGCTCCCCTTGGGTTGCCCCAAGTGGAGGTCCCCTGCCGGGCCCCCCTCCCGTGCCTGCACCCCGGGGACGCACTCTGCTTGAAGCCGAGATGGGGCACCCTCTCGATGGGCGTGTGTCGCTCCTTCATGAACTTGTAGAGGCTGACCAGGAAGGCCTGCTCCTCCTCCTGCTCCTCCTCCTGCTCCTCCTCCCGCTCCCTGCCTGCCTCGGGGGGCTCCTGGGGAAAGAACACGAGGCAGTGGGATGAGCCCCCAGTGGTAGGAGGCTGCGGAGAGGCAGAACCACTGGCTGCTGGGGAGGGAGGAGATGCATGGCCACCAACTCCAGGTTCCCCAAAGAGGGAGCAGACCCTCACACCCGACTCTGGGCTGCAGAGGTTGTTCCTGGGCTCAGAAGGACAGAGGTGTTCCACGTCAGCCCAGGACCCCAGGTCAGGGTCCACAGAGGCCTGGCTCCAGAGGTGGCCACAGGAGCAGCCCTGCCCCTTCTCCAAGCTTCCGATCACTTCTTCACCTGGCTCTAGGTTGTCACGTCGCCATCTCAGGTCCTCTACCAGACTCTGAGCTCCCGGAGGCAGGCTCTGTGGCCCCGGGGCTCCCAGTGGCCCCTGTGGTCCAAACCAAAGGATGGTGCGTTTCAGCTGTGTGGGGCCATTCCGCCAGGCTTGCTTCCGTGGCCCGCCATCCGTGTGCTCAGCGCGGGGAGGAGAGACCTTGTCCTGGGCTCCAAAGGGCCCTTGTGTACAATGCACAGGTCTTTTGGTTTCTGCTCCCAGTGGGAATTTCTCCTGGTGCTCTTCCTGCAGCTGGTGGCTCAGGGCAGGGGGCTACTGTTGGGCTGGGGTTGGAGTCCCGGCTGGGGTGGCCCCAAACACGAGAGGGCTGGCAACCATCATTAGGGTGAGAACCATGCAGAGAGCCACGTGTTCCAAAAATACTCTATTCAAGTGAAATGACCGTAGTTTTGACTAATCAAAGACCTCGGGAAATAAACAAGCCAGCTTGCATGTTACCTATGAAATTGGAACACACTGCCATGCCTCAAAATGGAGGCACTCTGACCACAGCTCTTCAAATGAACATGCTTTTCTGTTCCTCTTCTCTGAAGTCCAGGAAATCTGTTAAAACCTATTCCCATTTGCAGCTCCCTCCAGCCTGTGCCTCCGAAGCAAATGGCCAAAGAGCATTGATGCAGAGGCTGATGGCTGCAACTGTGCTGGTCAGCGCAGCAGCACCGATCTCACTACAGGACAGAAGGATGTCCGTGTAGCTTAACATTGTAGAACAGAGCTTTACTCTGTTTCATAGATTAGGGCTCCAGGTCAGCCGCATGGAATAAAAGGGTTCTGCTGTAAAAACCAAGCCTGAAAGTCCAGCCAGAGGTGATGGGTGAGCCCTCCTGTCTGCCCACCGCCCAGTGCAAGGCCCCAGACAGTGGGGCTGTGCCCCTCTCTGGACTCTTTCAGGGTTGAGGGGGTTAGGGAACTCATCTCCAGGGAGTCTCCAAGGTCACCTGGGAGGTTGCACACAGGTGGGGCAGGGTGAGGGAAGGGGCAGGGAAGAGGCCCCCAGTGGGGGAGGGGTCACCCAACTCACCTCCAGGCGCACGGGGCTCCGGCTCCTTCTCGGCTCACCATCGGGCTGAGGAGACACGGGTGGGTCTAGGGGCTCCCCTTCCTCTGACTGCTTCCTTTTCCCTTTGACCGGAGGTGCTGGAGGAGAAGAAGGGGAGAAGGGCAGGGGAGAGCGAGAACATGAGATGCTGGCAGAAGAGTGGGTGGCAGGAGGGCAGCGTGGCACCCGAACGGCGCAGTGGGGGTCAGTCCTCGCCATCCGCTGCTCATGGTGCCCAGCTGCCGCAGGCGGCCCCTAAACCGCACGGCTCCCCTGACTCTGCAGCTCCCGCAGCCCCACCCACGCCACACCGGCCGGTTTTCCTCACTCCATTCAGCCCTCTTCCCAAAACTATGAAGGAGACCCTAAGTCACCCTGGGGTCAAGTCAGAGGAGGCTGGGGCCATGGTGCTTGGGGAAACTGTCTCCAAACTCCACCTCTCCACATAAGACAGTATTTGCAGCGGCTCAGCCAAACTGCGAGCTAAGAGAGCTGCGGAGGCGCCCATGTTTGTGGGCCCTCAAAGCACCACGGGAGCAGCTGGGACCACAGCCCCTCCACGAATAACCAAGAAGAAAGTTCCATTTATGAAGCAGCCAAGCTTTTCTTAAGCATCCCTCATGACCCCATGCATGCTCAGTCATGTTTGATTTGTTGGCGACTCCAGAGACTGTAGCCCACCAGACTCCTCCGTCCATGGGATTCTCCAGGCGAGAATACTAGAGTGGGATCTTCTTGACCCAGGGATCAGACTCACGTCTCTGGCGTCTCCTGCATTGGCAGGCAGCTTCTTTCCCACTGGCGCCACCTGGGAAGCTCAGCAGAGTCCTAACCGCCCCTAATCAGGCCACATACTCCCCTCACCTTCATAGCTCCTGGTGACCCTGCAGGTCTCACCTGACAAGCCCCAAGCAGGAAGTGGGGGGCCCTTCCCAGCCCTCAGCCAAGCACAGCACTTCTCTCTAGTCATCCTCACCTCACACCATACGGATGGGGCCATCCAGACTGAGATGCCTGTGGCTTGTCTGGCCTCCTGACAGCTCGGTGAGGCCGCCCAGCACCCCCACCCAGCAGGTGGCAGGTAAGGGAAAATGTCTCCTCTGCCCATGGGATATTCCAGGCAAAAATACTGGAGCAGGGAGCCATTCCCTTCTCCAGGAGATCTTCCCGACCCAGGGAAAGAACCCGGGCCTTCTGCATTGCAGGTGGATTCTTGACTGAGCTACTAGGGAAGTCCCATTTTGGAGGAGAGAATGGGTGAGTCCCACAACAACCTGATGGAGGGCCGGGAGGAGCCAGGAGCTCGATTCTCCTAAGGGCATCCTGAGAGTTGGTGGCTGCAAAGACATAGCCACTGGAAGCTGCTCTGGCCACGAAGAGGCTGACTGGCCATGTGAGACCACCCTTTCTTTCCTCCTTTTTGTTCACGTTGCATGAACTGTCCTAGTTCACTCCAGCTCAGAAAATCCTTACTGCTGGGAACCTGCAAGATTTCTCCTCCATCCCAGGTAGAAAAGAAACTTTAAGAACAAGAAACCTGGGCTTCCCTGGGGGCTCAGTGGTAAAGAATCCACCTGCTGATGCAGGAGATAGGGGTTTGATCCCTGGTCCGGGAAGATCCCACATGCTGCGGAGCAACTAAACCTGTGAGCCAAAACTACTGAGCCTGCGCTCTAGAGCCAGGGGTGGGAGGGGCACAGCCACTGAAACCCTCCAGCAAAGAACATGTGCTCTTCAACAAGAGAAGCCACCACAGTGAGAAGCGTGCACTCCACAACCAGAATAGCCCCTGCTCACTGCAGCTAGAGAAAAAGCCTGTGCAGTGACAAAGACCCAGCACAGCCAAAAATAAAGAAGATACCCACAGCAGAGTGACCCTCGAGGCCAGCGGTACCCAGAAGCCTGAGCTGTAGACCTCTGACTGCTGGACAGTGTCCCCTTGGGCGGCTATTCACGGAAGTGCCATGCAGGTTCTCAGCTCTGTGTCCCTGGCCCTTTCATATGTATGTTCTGTCAGTGAGTCCCAGAGGGATCCCGTTTTAAAGAGAGATTAAGTTGCCTGCCTCCCTGGGGGACCACATTCAAAGCCAGGTCTGTCTGACCACCCGTCCAGGGGCCTGGCCTCACCATCACTACGGCTGTGGTGCTTATCACCAACATTGACAAGCTTTGATGGGGAGTCTGAATAAGCCTGGAAGAGAAACTGAGCCTAATGCTAATTGGGCCTGGGGCGTCCTTGCAGGCTGGCTCCTGATCACCGGAGACACAGCCAATCTCCAGAAATAACTAAGTACTAATAACTGACCCCTCCCACCCCTGACGGATGCCTTTCCAACCGGGCCCTTGGGCAACTCTGCACCTCCGTCTTTCCTTCTGTGAATTGGGGCGGGGGTGGGGGGGGAGAAAGACACTGCGGTCCTTTGCTAACTATCTGTGCATCCTGAAGCCTTCAGCTAATCAGCTCTGTCCCCCCAGCTTTTCTCCTTTCCCTTCCTGCCTTCTCTGCTCTGCTTTCACACCCTCTCTCCCTTCTTTCCTGAAGGGAAAATGCTCGGCTCCGAAGGACTCTCTCCACCTGTTCCTGTGACGAGGCTGCTCACTGGCACCCTCCTGCAGATCGGCTACAAGGCTGTCCTCGGGCCTCAGGGAAAGAAGGTGGTGGGACCGGGGCACACTGGGTCACCAGGGAGAATTTAAAAGACATGGCGCCTGTCTCCCCCCCACCCCCAACACGAGTACGACTTAAGGTCCTGCACAGGACACCAGAGGTTTCCTGGTGGCTCCGCAGTAAAGAACCCACCTGCCAATGCAGGAGACATGGGATCCATCTCTGGGTCAGGAAGACCCCCTAGAGAAGGAAATGGCAACCCACTCCAGTATACTAGCCTGGGAAATCCCATGGACAGGGGAGCTTGGCAGGCTACCATCTGTGGGGTCACAAAAGAAATCAGACAGGACCTAACGCCTAAACAACAACACAGGGCTTCAGGGGTTCAAACTCCCCAGGAGGCCTGAGAGGGCAGCCAAATTAAGGGTTACCGGGACAGAGACGGGGACGAGAGCCACAAAGAGAAAACACTCTGTGCGTGGCCGAGTCCGGGGGAACCGGCCTCCATTCTCGCCCACCTGGACCGCAGCCCTGGATGAGGGCCGTGGGGAGAGTCTTCGCCCTTCTTCCCCAGCCTGTCCTCTCCCTCTCTTCTCCAGTCATTGCGAGATCGTAGTTCCCGCTAAATCTTCATTTGGAAAAAGAGTTCTGCCTTGAGAAGTAAGTCTGAAACCCTCTCCCGTAGGGGCCGGGTGAGTCCTGTCTGCCCAGCTCCTCAGACCCCCAGCATAGACTGAGTGATCTCCTCCTCACATAGTTTGAAATTCTACTTCCCCCACAATCTAAAGGTTTGTAAGGAACACTCTGGGAGCTGGTTTTGGACTTTCTGTTCTCTTTCATTCCTTATGGAACCCTGGACCCATGCACAGTTTTAATTTCTGTCGAGTTGTAACAAAACTTACTATCCAGAGCTCAAGTCCCCCATCATTACTCCTCTGAAAAAATTCCATCTGAACTTTAGGATAATTCTGTCACATTCCAGGATGAAAAAGAGAGAGAGGGAAAGGATGAAGGAGAAGAAAGAAACAAAAGCCACTGGGGTTTTGACCGAGTTGCATTTAAACTTAGAAATTACTCTGAAAAATGGTAATGCCTTTCTGACGTGCACCCTCCTATGCAGGAGCAGTGTCTCCCCAGATGGAGGTCTCCTTGCAGGGCTCAGGGGCTCCTCCTCAAGGGCCCTGTGGTCCCCGTTGAGCTTATTCCCAGTTGTCGTGCTGCTAGACAGCTGAGTGAGAAGAGCCCTGACGACGGCAGCAGGACTTGGCTTGCAGCCCCGGCCGCTCCTCATCCTGGCCATGTGGCCCAGCCCCGGCACGGGCAGCGCACGGGCGTGGCATCGGCATGGCTACGGCCCTTCCTGTGCTAGCAGTTCAACTCCACAGCTCTGTGGAAGTCAAGCTTAACCCTCGATCCCAAAACCGAGGCAGTGAAGAGGTTAATTCCCGTCACTAGCTGTGAAGGAGGGGGCTCCTGAAATGAAGCCCGCCTGCTCTCAAGCCCCCACCCTCTGAAACCAGTCTCTCCTAGGCCCTGGTCTGGGCACTTCTGAACACTGGCTCACTACATCTTCCCAGCACTCAGTGGGTATTATTCTCTCTCTGCCCCATTAACAGATATTGCAAGATCTGAGGATCTGAGAGGCTCAGTAACTCACCTGAGGTCATATAGCTTACTAGCAGCAAAGCTAGGACCTGCAACCAGTGCCGTATCCCTGTCTCAAGACACTGACTCCAAGGTCTCGAGTTTTGAATGGGAGCAGGGAGACCCCAGGGCTTCCCTGGTGGCTCAGTGGTAAAGAATCCACCTGCCAATGCAGGAGATGAGGGTTCGATCCCTGGGTTGGGAAGATCCCCCAGAGAAGGAAATGGCAAGCTACTCCAGTGTACTTGCCTGGGAAATGCTATGGAAAAAAGAGCCTGGCAGGCTACAGGCCATGAGGTCACAAAGAGTCGGACACAACTTAGCGACTAAACAACAATAAAGCGAGACCCCAGGTTCTTTCTCTGTGCTCAGAGGGTGCAAATTGGCCGTCTCTCCCCAGGGGACCTGCAGTGTCACGCTGCAGCACCCCTGTTAGTCTGCTGGCAAGAACTGGGCCTGTCCTCCCAGAGAAGCTGAAAGCAGATGAGGTGGGGCAGGAGGAAAGGTGGGGAGGGGGCTGTGACCCCACACAGGTGTTTCTAGCCCTTACTTTATTCTCCCACCTATAGATGGGTCTGTTAGACCCAGTGGGCCCAATGTTCTAAGCAGAATGAAACGAGAAACGAGGCTCTCCCCCCAAAAAACCACAGGTGGCTGTGTTCATGCGTGTGTGTGTGAGATCCGAGGTGTGCGCGTGCGTGCGTGCGTGGGTGTGTGTGTATGAGATCTGAGGGCTGTCACTCCGCTGTGTCTCAGGGCCTAGAATTCTGCACCGCAGGGAGCAGCTGCTTCATAAACAGGACCTGCACTGCCGGAGAGGACCTGGGCTGCGCCTAGTCCAAGGCCTCTCTCCCTCCTCTCTCCCTCTCTCCCTCTCTCTCTCTCTCACTCTCGCCACCTCCCCCCTCCTGCCCCGCCTCTCCACTCTCGGTGTGATGGAAAGGAAGCGACACTTCCTTTCATGAAAAGTCACCCACTGGGAGCACCGTGTCAATTACGACAATAATGGTAACAGAGGCCTCAATAACAACCAGCAGCCACTGCCACACCTTCTTGCCTGAGGTTGTTGGCTTAAGTTGCTCTTTGGCTTGAGCTGGAGCTGAAACAAAGACAACCTTTGAAGCGGCCAGTCCACTCAGCTCGGAGCCAGCTGCCTGGTGGAGCAGGGGTTTGGGGAGGGGGCCTGCCCAGGGCTGTGCTCCAGCCAGCACGGAGGACAGACAACCTGGACACGTGCAGCTCCCCACCTGCCCTGCCTCTGAGTCTCGGGGGAGGGAAGAGGGGCCAGGGTGGCAGCCTCGAGTGTAGAAAGGAGGGGGTGGGGGCGCCAAATGTGAAGTGGCCACCTCCCAGAGCCCCGGGATCCGGTGGTCCCAAAAGACCTTGATCCAGGGTGGGGCTGAGTCCCCACCGTCTTGCCCCTCCAAGTCTGGGTGGTATCTGATGATAAAAGTAACCACTCCATCTTTGTACTGCTTCCTGTGTCCCCACCAAACTGGGCTGGGTGACAGCTTGTCTGAGACGTGGGTCAACAGTAGACGCACAGCCAGGACAAAGGAAGACTGCCTGACTTCTGCACGGGGCGCTCCTCTCTCTCTCTCTCCCCTAGTAGAGCTCTCCCAGAGTGGCTCTCGAAGCCCAGCCGGTAAAGCAAGGTCCAAGGCGGGTGTGGGCCGTCCCAGGTCAATTTCCCCCCTGGGAACAGGAGACCATTGGGAAGGGAGAGAGGGGCAGGGTCTCAGAGGCCTAAACTGTCCTCACTGTCAGACCAGGGCTGGTCTCTAAGCCTCAGTTTCTCAGACTGTAAGCCCCTCAGAGAGCGGGGCTGATTCTGTGAGGTCCTTTCTACCACTGCCATTCCAAGTTCGAGGTCCAGAAGGGTCCCTAGGGCTTGGACAGGCTCTGGAACTCCACCCTGGTGACCCAACCCACTAGCTGCCATCTCTGCCCTAACACAGCCTCTGGGCACAGAGACCCCACACCCTCAACTTTGGTGCTCCAGCTGGGGCAAGAAGCACCTGTTATCCTCCCTTTAGCTCCGCGGACTCCTCTTGGCTAGCTGATGACCCCGCAAAGAAAGGGACCCTGGCTCTGGCCAGTACAGTGCCGCCAGACCCGCACCCTGAGCCCTTGGGGGTCCGGCATCGGGCGATCTCCTCCCCTATTCCCAGCGTCCATCCGGCTGGAGGCCTGAGGTCGGCGCGGTCGCACCCCCTGAACACTCTGCGCAAGGACCGAGACGAGGCAGCGATTCAGACTGAGCGCGAAGCCAAACGCTTCTCTCCTCGCAGCCCGTGCGTCTCCGCTTTCCACCCTCTCCCCGCCCCCCATCACTCGCGGGTCCGCCACGCTGTCCCTTCTGGAGCCCCAAGGGGAGAAAGAGACACAGGAGAAAGATGAGCGGAGCAAAGAAGGAAGTTACTTCTTCCCTGCCGGGGGTTGGGAGTGGGAGGGTACAGAGGAGGGTGGACAGGAGACAAGAAGAGGAGAGACTACGGGGAAAAAAAAGAAAAAAGGGAAGAGGAAAGAGAAAGAGAAAGGGTCGGAGGCGAGAAGCCGGTAACCGCCGAAGGATCAACACGACTCTCGGTTTAAAGAGGAACAGTTGATTCTTCAAAATGCATTGAGCAAGTTCTTCAAAACCAGCGCAGAGTCACTTTCAGGAAACGGCGGCCGCAATGGAAAGCGCCCCGCGCGCCCAGCGGACCCGGTGCCCCTTCTCGGCGGCGCCGGCGGATTCTGAGAACCGCCGGGATGTGACGGCGGGGAGGGGAGAGGGGAGGGTGGGGGGCAGGGGGCACTGCAGACGGAACTGCTGCGGACAGCTGTCACAACAAATTAGCTGAGACCAGCTCGAGATTCAAAACCACAGCAGGAAGTGAGGTGACAGGGCCGTACAGGACTTGGTAAATTTCAGTCAAGAGACCACGAAGAGAGTTTCGAGATAAACGCCCGGGAAGCCCCTTGGCCGCCAAAACTTTTTGTCTTTCCTTTTTTCGAACAGCGCGCGCCCGACACTAGGCTTTGGCCCCGGCTCGCGGCGGGAGGACGCGGGAGTCCCGGGCCAGACTGCCTCCCCGCGCTCTCGCCCCCGAGTCCACCCCCAGCCCCCGCTCGCCCCGCAAGGCAGCACCGACCGCCGCGAGCGCCGGGAAAGACCGGGCGCCACAAACTTGCCCTCCCGCGGGGCCGCCCGTCCCGTCCCGTCCCGGGCGCACCGCAGAGCCACTTACCCATGGCCCGGAGAGCGCGCGCGGCGCCACCACAGCACCCTCCTCCGGTTCCTCTCTCCGGACCTCGCGCTCCCCGCGCGACTGACCCAGGGGCGCCGCTCGCCGGCCACCTCCCCCCGGACCCCGCCCCTGTCCGCCCCCAGCCCCGCCCCCAGCCCGCCCCCAGCCCCGCTCTGGGCTCCGATTGGTGGGGCCAACTCTTCCTCGAGAGATGGGGACCGCCTCCTCATCCCGCAGAACTCTGGGAGCTGTAGTGTGCTCTCTCCCTCCCCAGGCGCACAAGCTGCGGAGCTGGGCTCCTCACCCTGAGGGGTTGAGGCAGGACAGCCAGGAGTCACGGCTTCCTTGCGCCTCTGGAGGCGAAACTCGAGTCTTGGAAATGTCCTCTTTGGTCTTAAGCAGGGCACTGGGGTCTGGGTTGGGTAGCAAAGCGCTTCCAACTATGACTTGAGCTGGGTGGAAGACCTCTCCCATCTCCCTTCCAGCCCAACTTAGTAGAGATGGTTGGTGATAGCTAAACAAGGACCCCTTCCAAAGTAACAAGTCCTTGGCCAGAGCTCTGTGGGGGCCCAGAAATGCCTGGGGCAGGAAACCCGCTGACAGGGGCCTGTGTCCACCTATTTCTCAAAGACAGAGAGGGCAGCTTCAGGGCGAGCAGTGGAAAGAGGGGTCATGATCCCTGCTTGGGGAGATGAGGCTTCCAGTGGAGTAGGGGCCTTAGGAGATGCTGAGCCAGCTGCAGCTGGGCTTCTGCCAGAGGGAGAAATAACTCAGCCATATTCACCTCACAGAAGAGAGAACTTGGGTTTTCTCTTGGGCTTGAGAGTTCAAGGTCTGGAAGCATTGTTCACAATAGCCAAAAAGTGGAAGCAATCCAGTGTCCATTGATGGATGAATGGGTAAACTGTGATCTGTACTCAGTTGCACCCAAGTCTTTGCCACTCTTTGGACCATGGCCCACCCAGGCTCCTCTGTCCATGGGATTTTTCAGGCAAGAATACTGGAGTGGGTTGCCATTTCTTCCTCCGGGGGATCTTCCCAACCCACGGATCAAACCCATGTCTCCATCTCCTGCATTGCCGGCGGGTTCTTTACTGCTGAGCCATCAGGGAAACCCCTAAAGTGTGGCGAAAGTGAAAGTCACCCAGTTGTGTCCGACTCTTTGCGACTCATGAACTCTCAAGTCCGTGGAATTCTCCAGGCCAGAATACTGGAGTGGATAGCCTTTCCCTTCTCCAGGGGATCTTCCCAACCACCCAGGTCTCCTGCATTGCAGGCAGATTCTTTACTAGCTGATCCACAAGAGGAGCCCAAGAATACTGGAGTGGGTAGCCTATCCCTTCTCCAGGGAATCTTCCCGACCTAGGAATATAACTGGAGTCTCCTGCATTGCAGGTGGATTCTTTACCAACTGAGCTATCAGGGAAGCCCGAAACTGTGGTATGTACGTATAGTGGAATATCACTCAGTCTGAAAAAGGAAGGAAATTCTCATGTGTTCCACAACACGGATAAACCTTGAAGACATTATGCTAAGTAAAATAAACCAGACACAAGCTACAAATACTGTATGATTCCACGTATATAAAGTACTTAGAGTCAAATTCATGGAACAAATAGTATAGAATTATGGTTGCCAGGCTTCCCTGGTGGCTCAGATGGTAAAGCATCTGCCTGCAATGCAGGAGACCCGGGTTCGATCCCTGGGTTGGGAAGATCCCCTGGAGAAGGAAATGGCAACCCACTCCAGTACTCTTGCCTGGAAAATTCCATGGATGGAGGAGCCTGGTAGGTTACAGTCCATGGGGTCGCAAAGAGTCGGACATCGCTGAGCAACTTCACTTCATCTATGGTTGCCAAGGGCTGGCGGGAGGGAGGCAGGATAGGGAGTTAGTATTTAATAAGGCTTTCCTATCGGCTCAGATGGTAAAGACTCTGCCTCCAAAGCAGGAGACCTGGGTTCGATCCCTGGTTCTGGAAGATCCCCTGGAGAAAGGAATGGCAACCCACTCCAGTATTCTTGCCTGAAGAATTCCATGGACAGAGGAGCCTGGCAGACTACAGAAGATGGGATTACAAAGAGTGACATGACCAAGTGACTAACACACACACACACACACACATTTAATAAGTACAGATTTTCAGTTTTGCAAGATGAAAAATTTCAGAAGATGAATGGTGGTGATGGTTGCGCAAAAATGTGGATGTACTTCACATCCCTGAACTGTATACTTAAAAATGGTTAAAATGGTAATTTTCACGTAATGCATGTTTTTCCACAATTTGAAAAAAGAGCCAAGGTCTCACATATGGACTTGAACCCTGTCCTAACACAGAGTAAGCAACCGCAAATTGTTGATTAGTTTTAATACAAACAGCACTATGCATTTCCTAATTTTATACGATAAAACTGAGGCTCCAGAGGATTAATTAGCTCAAGTAAGACAGCTGGTAAATGGTGGAGCTGAGCATCTGAGCTCTAGTCAGGCCCCCTCAGTCATTCCTCTCAGCGTTTCTTGGCAGTGCTGTTAACTGAATCAGGGAACACAGCCTGAGAAGGAGAAAGTGTGAAGGGGAAGACTTGAGCACTGGTGAGGACACGATGGGCCAGTGAGATGTCCAGTGATAGCTGGCAGTGAGGCCTGGAATCCATGACAAAGCACCGACTGGAAACACAGCTGGTTAAGGAGCCCTTGGACCCGTGTATTTACCAACCCTGTTTGCAGTCATCACCCAGCCATCACCCTAAACAAGTGGACCAGGGTTGTAGTTTGGTGACCCTGAAACTCTCCCTTATCCTTTGGCTCTGGGATGGAAGAACTCTCCAGGCTCAGTCCAGAGTGGACCACACGTGGGCTCCCTTGTCTGCCTCGTAATGGGTCATTTTATAAAAGTCTGTGCCTGCAGATTTTGGTAACAGGCACATCCTCAACAATAGTAACTGCCTCTAACAATCATTATAATGGTGATTATGATAGTGTCCCCCACACTTCCCAGTTTATAAGCCCTCCAGGTGACCTGAGGCTATGTTGGCAGATGCTGTGGTAGAAAAGCTTTGTCCATTCTTTTTTTCGGTGGCAGGGAGCCACAGCTTGCAGGATCTTAGCTCCCGTCCCAGGGACCGAACCCTTGCCCTTGGCAGTGAAAGCTCTGAGTCTCAGCCACTGGACTGCCATCCCATTAGGATTGTTTGCCCAAGGTTTGGGATAGAGGCCTAGGCACTACCCTCAGCATCCCAGTCTAGGCCAACCCCACCCTCCCAGGCTGAACAGACTCATTGCCTGACAAAGCAGAGATCATCCCACACAGGATAGAGTTATTCTGCCATCCCAGGCAGTCGGACACACTCTCACAGACAGTGGCTGTTGTGCAAAGTCTCAGCAAGTCAACACCTGCCTGTGTCAACCTGGGAACAATATGATCTAAATTTAATTGCCTCCGGAGGCAACTGTTTGCAATAGAAAGTAATTTACAACAGCCAATAAATCTTGCAGAGGAATGACATCTCCATTTGCTTCCCTAAAATCAAACATGCCTGTTGGTCAAGCTACTATCTGATGTACCGTCACCTCCTACCCATCACTATCCTCCTCGTGCCTCCTCTAACCATCAGATCCAGCCCCTGATGGCCTGAGAGAAGTCGCCTGGGCCCTCCATGTCCTGCTGTCTCAAATAGATTAATTACAAAAAAAACAAAAACCCACGAATGCATTCTCCCCATAAAGACATTACAAATAAATCATTTCTCTCTGACACCATTCCAAATTTAGTGCCCTCCCCAACCTAGAGATAAGGACTCTTATCACATTGGGTGGGCTTCCCAGGTGGCACTAGTGGTAAAGAATGTGCCTGCCAACGCAGGAGACATAGAGACGTGGGTTCGATCCCTGGGTTGGGAAGATCCCTGGACAAAGGCATGGCAACCCACTCCAGTGTTCTTGCCTGGAGAATCCCATGGACAGAGGAGCCTGTCGGCTATAATCCATGGGGTTACAAAGAGTCAGATGCAACTGAGCATCAGATTGGGTAAACTCTTCCAGAACTTTCCCTATGTATTTTCATAAATTTGTGGTGTAGAAAAACACGTAAATTTATATGTGCTTTTAAAAAGTGATTCCATTCTAATTGTTCTAGTCTGCAACTTGATTTTTTTTTGTCCAACAATACGTCTTGGAGAACCGTCTTTGTTAGGACACAGGTCTGTTTCTCTTTTGTAGCTGCTAGACTGCACATCTGGTATGGACGTACAGCAGTCTTTGTTTCATCCCCTCTTCTTGGTGCTTGGTCTTTTTGCAATTACAGGAACCTTCCAAGAACATTCTGGACCCCCTTAGAACATTTGCAGGGCTCTGTAACTTACAAAGGAGTCCCAGAGATTGACCTAAAAGCTGCTTTCTCCTAACCTCTGTCCCCAAGACTCGGCATCCCTTGCTGGCCCAAATCTAGGAAGAAAACCTGGTCTTGGGAGGGGTGGTCCTCATCCTGGAACTCTCAGAGCTGGAGGGACTGTTCACGAGCTTCTTCCCACCTGGCCTCATTCTGGAGAGGAGGCCAGCAGGCCCAGAGATGTCAAGCGAGTTTGAAGGAGGTCACACAGCAAGTCCGTGTTGTTGCTCTTGCTCCTGGGACCCACAAACACATCCAGCACGCTCAGTCAGTTTTCTGCTCTGGGAAGCTCCGTTCCCAGGCTCCAGCAGGTTGCAAAAGGCCCCCAGGGCTTTGTTTCCAAAGGAGAAATGAATCGGGAAGTATTTTTAAGTGCTGGCCCCGCCTGGCTCCTGCCTTGCTCCCTCGTGCCCTAGCTGTCCAGGAAAGGCCAGCTTCACAGTGGCATCCGCAACGCATGGAAAACAACAAACGCCTGAAATAGATGATACCCAAGCTCAGGAATGGAAAGAATTGGCTCATGGCTTCAAGCGCCTCTTTTAGAAAAAGGCAAGAATAGCTTTCGGAGGCGTTTGGGGAACTGCTGGAGGTGAGGGAGGAGGATCTGAGAGCTTTGGTCACTTTTTCCCCCTCCCCCTTCCCCCACCCCCATGTGAACACTTAGCTTCCCCAGCTCCATCCACTCTGGGAGCACATCCACACCTGGCTGCTGCCAGAAACTGGAGATGCTATGTGATTCTTACGCTTCTTGAGCCTGAAAGGTAATGGTCGAATTCCTATGTGTGTCTGTGTGTGTGTGTGGGGTGTGCAGGGTGGGGGAGGGTGACAGGGAGAGAAAATGCGGATTTTCATCCCCACTCAGATAGCCCAGCTGCTGTGTGATCATCTGCAAGTCACTTGACCTCTCAGAACCTCCAGTTCCTCACTGGCAAAGCCAGGCATAATGATTCATTTATTCATTCATCTGACATTTGTTATGATCCAGCTCTGTGCCAGCACTGGACTAGAGACTGGGGATATAGCCATGACCAGGACAAAGCTCTGATCTTGTGGAGCAAAATATACAGCCCTTGACAACCTTACAGGTGATGAGAATCAGCCATTGCTTCTTCAGACAGTTCCAAAGTCACTCAAGGCCTGGTGCCGGAGGGGTGACAATACGTTTGACCAGAGTTTCTCAGGTACTGAACCTAGCATCTTACATGGGTTATTTCATTCAGTGTCACCCAGCCCTATGAAGTGGCCACTATATATTTATGCCTATATTACAGCTGAAGACATCGAGCAGCAGAGAGTAAATACTGGACGAGGTAATGAAGAGAGGCTAGCTGTGGGCCAGCTCCCTGTTAAGCCTGGATACCTGGACAACCAAACCAAGTCCTTCTTTATGACACAAAGTAGTAAGTCTAGACTGGAGGTCAGTACAAATGCACTGGACAAAGGTTTTTTAAACAAAACAAAACAAAACAAAAACACGGGGTCTATATAGAGCTTTTTAAAGAAATGTATTTTAAGTTGGAGGATAATTACAATTTTGTGTTGGTTTCTGCCATACATCAACATGAATCAGCCATAGCTACGCATATGTCCCCTCCCTCTGGAGCCTCCCTCCCACCACACCCCACCCTACCCCCTCTAGGTTGTCACAGAGCATCAGATTTGAGCTCTGTTCATCTAACAGCAAATTCCTATTGGCTCTTTAATATATGGTAACGTATATATTTCAATGCTACTCGCTCAATTTGTCCCCGCTCCTTCACCCACTGCATCCAGAAGTCTGTCCTTTATGTCTGCCTCTCCTTTGAAAGTGAAAGTGAAGTCACCCAGTCGTGTCTGACTCTTTGTGACCCCATGGACTGTAGCCCGCCAGGCTCCTCCATCCATGGGATTTTCCAGGCAACAATACTGGAGTGGGGTGCCATTTTCTTCTCCAGGGGGATCTTCCCTACCCAGGGATCCAACTCAGGCCTCCCGCATTGCAGGCAGACTCTTTGCCCTCTGAGCCACAGGGAAGCCCTTGCTGCCCTGCAAATAGGTTCATCGGCACCATCTTTCTAGATTCCATATGTGTGTGTCAGTATATGATATCTGTTTTTCTGACTTACTTCACTCTGTATTATAGGCTCTAGCTTTATTCACCTCACTAGAAGTGACTGGCAGCACTATGTACAATAACTAGGACATGGAAGCAACCTAGATATACATCCACAGATGAACGGATAAAGAAGTCGTACAGAGCTTTTGCTCTTATTTAAAAATAAGCTTCTGGTAACCCTTCATTTCCCTGGTGTATGACTGTCTCCCATTTGACAGATGAGTAAACTGAGGCATGCAGCGCTTAAGTGCCTCTTCGGAAGACTGCACAGACCGCACGATGGGAGCTTCTTACCACCTGCATGTTCCCAGGACTCTCTGGCGGGAGCGGGGGCGGAGGCGAGCGGGGGTCGCGCCCCAGGGCAGGAGAGAACTACATCTCCCAGGATGCCATGCGAGGGACGTGTAGGGGTGGAGTCTCCGCGAGCCCACAGCAGTCATTTCTTGGTATTTAAAAAAAAGGAGCAAAAGAAAAGAAAGAATCAAAGCCTCAAGCGTCACGTCTAGGAATAGCGTCGGAGCCAGGCCAAGTCATTATAGACGATGAGTAATCCGGTTAAGTCATTTCTCTAAACGCCGTTCCTTGTAAGAGAATTAAAATATCAGCTTACATCAGTCGGGGAGAGGCAGGCTCCAGGGGCCCGGGGCGGGAGCGCTGCAAGGAGGGGGTGCGGCTGGCGCGCCTCGGCCGCTCCGCTCGGTCTGGGTGGACGCCAGCGACCGACAGCTGGGCCCTGGGCTCGGCCTGACAGCCAACTAGGGGGCGGCGGGGGAGCCACCCGCCAGGCCTCAGTTTACCTTCTTGTTAAGAGCTTCTAGGAAAGTTTGGGCTGCCTCCTCTCAAGAGAATCAGTGTCCCTTGTAGGGGTGGACCTGCGAGGTGAATAAAGGCCAGGCTACTAGGCCAGATGGGAATAGGGTTCCTTTTTCTTCAGTGTCCCCCCTTTCTGTCAGATTCCAAAATTCCTGTCTTGACAGCTGCAGGAGCAAAGAGCTGATGCTGGGAAAGATTGAGGGCAGAAGGAGAAGAGGGCGACAGAAGATGAGATGGTTGGATGGCATCACCGATTCAATGGACATGAACTTAGGCAAACTCCAGGAGATGGTGAGGGACAGGGAAGCCTGGCGGGCTGCAGTCCATGGGGTCGTGAAGAGTCGGACATGACTTGGGTACTGAACAACAACAGCAGCCAGTGGGAGTCGGGGTGGATCTGGACCTCCTGGAGGTGTGAATTTTGCCCAAGACTTGCAGCAGTCATCCAGGCATCCTGAGATGAGGATTGCAGTGAATTTAGGGAGGGTGAGCTGATCCAGAAGCGGGCTCTAAAACCTGTCCCCTAAATCCCTCTCCAGGTCCAACAACATGAGCTGGGTCCTGGTAGTGAGCCAGACGCTCATCTCTCCCTCAGGGACCCTCACGTGAACCCTTGGCAGATAAGGGCACTGGGGCCCGGAACCTTCCCACTGGCTTCCCACGCCAGTCCCCAAAGCAGTAGAGAGTAACTCAAGCTTACAGATCAACGCTTGAGGCAGCCTCTGAGCAACTTACACACGTTCACACTCGCAATGAATCAGGCGCTTTTGAAATTCCCTTTTCACCAAAGGGCAGAGATAAGCCGAGATTTCCTAAGAAGCTGCACTAGGCTCAGCCAGTCCACTAAAACAGGAACCTCCAAGGCTCCGGAGTCAGGCCGACTGCTCCCCAGTCCTGGCACCCTCACTTGCAGAGGCCCTTGGATGAATGACTCACCATCTCTCATCCCATGTGTAAAACGGGATTAGCAATACCTACCTTGTAAGATTACTGTGACAGTTAGAAATAACGTAGACCTTTAACAAATGCTCATTCTGTTGTGTTGGTGTTATGTGAAAACAGCCTCTGACCAAGCAGATTCTGTGTGCCTCTGAGCCTGTAGAAGTAAATACTTAAATAACCTGCTCCCCCAAACCCAACCATCTCTTAGCACAGCAGTCACCTTTCCTGCATCAGGGGGCTGAGCCCTTGGCACACCGCTGGCTCCTCTACACAGTCCTGGCCTGTGTGCACCCCAAGCCCTGGCCTTAGAGACCTGAGCTGGACCCTGAATCCCCCCACCTGACCAGGTTTTCTAGGTCTACAGGTAATAGCTTCAAGGTCCTGAGCTCCCCAGTTGGAGTCTTCACGTTCGGCCAGGATGTTGGGAGGAATCATGGTCGAGGTGGATGATGTAGCTCTAACCTGAGCGGATCCTTTAACCCCTTCCATGCTGGAAGCCTAGGCTTGGATGGGTGGGGTGGGGTGGGGGTTGCTGCTCTAATTACTTCTCCTCAGTCCCCTGGCGGCTTCAGAGTCTCCCAAACCCTGACCCACACACATATCTGCAAGAGGGAGATTCCAGACACACCTTAGCCTCACTCTCAAGTGAGGCTTCCTGTGGCTGAGTGGCACCTGCCTCCTGCGCAGAGAGGGAAGAGCGACCTGCATTCTCCATAAGAAGACCAAGTGCCCCAGGACTTCCCTGGCCAGTAAGACTCCAAGCTTCCAATATTGAGAGCGCAGGTTCTATCCCTGCTCAAAAGTTTTGTTTTGTTTTAAAAAATAAAACCAGAGTGCCCCAAATCAGTTCTCCATGCTCAGTCTTCTCATCTGTAAAATGGTCACGGCACAATAAAAGCCCCCACACCTGCTAGTGCAGTTATAGGCACTAGATGAGCTGTTTCTTATAAACAGCTTAGAACTGTGTTTGGTGGGAAGGCAGATCTCCATAAATATTAGCTCTTATCCAGAACCCAGGACCAAGCAGAAGGCATGGGGTGAGCCGGGGCTAGGGGAAGGACACAGGAAACCTGGGTTCCAGGGACCCGTGGGACATAGCAGACAGTGGTCTTGCCTACCCACCCCACCTTCCCTTCTGCTGCTGCTGTGTGTCAATGTGTCAAATTTTGTTGGCTTTAGGGCTTTTTTTTTTTTTAATTAAACACGGGCTGCCTGAAAACCCTAATATTCTGGTTAAGTTTTGAAACAGCTCAGAAATCCCCTCCTCCTCTTGTGAGTCAGAGGCAGGAGCATTAAGCAGAACTGCCAGTGGGGTGCTGCGCAGAACTGCAAAATAACAGCTGGGCAGCCCTGTGACCCCAGGGAGCTGAAATAGGGGCTCAAAAATATTAGGGTGCGCTGGCGTGGCACGAAGGCCGGAAGTCCCTGGGGATGGGGGTGGGGCACACTAAAGCCCCAAAGGATCGCCATGCCCACCCCCTGACATAAAAACAACTCGGAACGGTTCAATTAGTGTAAGGAAGTCTCGCAAGATTGGCTTTTCCCGGAACGGCGATTTCGATGCTCGCCTGGAAATATCAAATCCTTTCCCAGTATTTTTCTTTTTTCTATTTTGGTGCCTTACGCACGTGCTTGGGGAAGCGATGGGTAGTTTTCTCTTTCCAACCCAGCCCGCGCGCAGGGGTCTTCACCGACCAGCTCCGAGGAACTTGCGTCCCGCCTCGCCCACCCATCCTCTGCTCGGCTCCGCCGGGGCGCGGTGGTGGGGGGGGCGGGCTGCGGGGTCCGCGGGGAGCCCCGCCCTGAGGATGGGGGGCGAGGCAACGGGGCGGGTGGTCGGTCCGAGCGCCCGCTCCCCTCCCCCTGGGCTCGCTGAGCCGAGGTGGGGAAGGCAGGCAGGCGGGGGTTTCGGAAAGCGCTTTCCATGCTCGGCCGGATCTGAGTCAAAAAGGGGGAGCTTGTTCAAACCGAAAGAATAATTCGGTTAGCCAAGGCCGCCAATATTTCTCTGAGCCCAAATTATTGCTAGGCAGGGAGAGCCTGAGCTGGAGCATCGCTGGCCCCTCGGGCCTCGCCGAAAGCCCCGGCCCCCCAACCCCCACCATAGTTCCTCTTTTTTCCCAGAAAAGGGACCAGGGGGCACGCCTCCTCCAGGCCCGCAGGCTCTGCCAAGTCCCCAGGGCCATCCAGACCCTCCTGAGGCCCGGAGCATGGGGCCGGCAGAGATGAGTGAGACCTCTCTCACCCGCTCTGGTCCGCCCTTCTCAGGTGGATCAAGAGGTCCCTCGTGCCTCTGAGCATTTGCACCCTCTGTTCCCTGTACTGTTCCCTCCCCACCAGCTTGCAAGTTTTTGCGCGTCCTCCTAGCGGTAGAGATGTGAAGCTTTTCAGAAAATTTTCTGGAAGTCTCATATTGACACTCCTGGGGCCTCTACCAGGTCTTAGAACAGGCCTGGCTTCCCATCAGAGAGACCTGCTTGAAGTAGGTTCAAAATTCCCCATACAGGCCCCCATGCCTCGTTTTCACTCCCAGGCATCTTTGCTTAACAGGGCTCACACTCTGGCCTGCAACCTAGTGGACCCAGTAAGGCCCAAATTAACAAGTCTTTTTGAACTGACCTTAATGGGGAGAGAAACGTCAATCTATATGTAGGAGCTAATGATTTTCTTTTTTTTCAGGCTGGCCTCCCAGTGAGGAGTGGGCTACGGAGGGCCCAGGGGTTCTTCGTGAATTCTGACCTCTCAAACTCAGCTTCCCCAGCCTTTGCGGTCACAGAGACTCTCTGGCTGGGCCCGAGTTCATTCTGACCTTAGGACAGGTGTGGAAAGGAGATGCTGATGGTTCATCTTCCTGGGCTACCCGCAACACCTGGCTTGGGCCTGCTGCACTGCCGCCTCAGCCCAGCTCATTGATTCAGCAGAAAATTCGCCCCGTAAGCAGGACCGTGGTGAGCTCCCAGGCAGGGCCAGCTGGCCTTATGCGGAAGAGCCCTGTAGACAGCCAGATGACTGAGGCATAGAGGGCACATCACACACAAGGACAAGTACAGAACATGTTCAAGGTCGAGGGGCCATGCGGGGTCAGCTGGGCCTATGAAGAGGACAGAGGTCCCGCCCCACCGCCACCCCAAGGCTCATGGCCCAGGCTGGCAGAGAGAGGTCAGCATGGCCACTGACCTATGAGAACACCTGGCATTAACCTGGCATTACCCGCTGTGGTTGCCGTGTTGGGGGAAATTCTGAGGTCCTTGCACTCCCTTCTGGAATGTACTCTGGCCAGCAGTAGAGACACGCACATGGTGCCGTGCACACGTCTGCTCGTCCAATACGCTCCCCCCTCAGCTGTCGGGCCCACCTCTGTGCCAGGGAGCATCTTTCCTCTCTGTTTAGCGGTCACTGTTTCAGATTAACTCTAACCCCAGGAAAAGGAAGTGGAGATCAAGGGTGGCCAAGAAGACCAGGCTGTCTGGCAACTGCAGGGTGGGGGCTGCCCCCAGCCCAGGAAGCCTTGTGGAGGGAGGAGAGACATATTCTCAGGGATCACTTCCTGTGAATGCTCCCACTTCCAAGGGTGCTCTGGACAGGGAAGCCTCCCAAAGGGCAGGGTTCTGGGGCCATCATTGAACTCCCTGAGGTCTCTCTCTTACCTGGGGAGGGGCTGGCTGGAGGGTTAGCTGGACGTGGAGGACTCAGGTAAATAAGGCCCAGAGAAGTTTTATCTCAAGTCTCCCCAAAGTTTTGGTTTTGCTTTTAATCTCATTGTCAACTTGGAAAAAAAAAAAAAAGGGGGGGGGGGGGGAGGGAGAGTTCTGTATAAAATTTTAGATTTCAGACTTCTCTTAAAATCAGATCTGCCTCACCAGTCAAGCAGCCTGCCCCCTCCACCAGCAGGTGGACCCTCTGTGGCTCCCTCAGCCGCTGTACGCCTCCCCACCCTGAGGCCGTCTGTCAGTGGGCTCTATCAGCGTTATCTACCAGGCCCCGGAGGGATTTGAGGGTGGCCAGCCCCTGAATGAGGCCTCTGTTTTACAGAAGACCTGGCTGGTCTTCGGGCGTGTTTTTGTTTTTGGCTTCTCGGGTTCTTTGTAGCAGCACTCAGGCTTCTCTCGCTGCAGGACACAGGCTTAGCTGCCCTGTGGCATGTGGGACCTTATTTCCCTGACCAAGGATCGAACCCTCATCGCCTGCATTGGAAGGCAGATTCCTAACCACTTGACCACAAGGGAAGTCCCTGGTCTTTGTGCTTTTGAGCAGGGGAGTAACTGTTCATCCTGAGGGGTGAAGAAGGCCCTGGTTGCTGAGAGAAAACTGGGAGCCTCTTCATTTTAAGGAACTAAGTGAGAACTCGGAGCCAAGATGGGGGTTCTGCCTTCTGGTACATTCTGGGGTGCTTCTCTGGCCTGGCTCCATTTTGATAGGGTTTTATATTTTTAAAGGGTTGTTAAAAAAAAAAAAAAACCAAGCAAACAAAAACAAAGACCATGTGACTGAGATTGAAAGCCCCAAATATTTATTATCTAGCCTTTTTTGTTACAAGCTTGCTGAGTCCTGGTTTTACAGATGGGAAAACTAAGCTCCAGAAAGGGAAAGTGACATGCTCAAGGTCACATATGGTGCAGGAGAAGCAAGAGATACAGGGTCAGTGCCCGGGTGGGGAAGATCCCCTGGAGGAGGAAATGGTAACCCACCCCGCTATGCTTGCCTGGAGACTCCCATGGACAGAGGAGCCTGGCGGGCTACAGTCCACGGGGTCGCAGAGTCAGACACAACCGAAGTGGCTGAGCAGTAGCAAGACCACACAGCAGACTGGTGACTGAGCTCTGTCTGTGCCGATCAGCCTGCTGCTTTTCCTTCAGTCTTGCCGTGAGCACGGGGAGGTGCTCGTCAGCCCTGGGCCAGCCGTCTGTGAGTGCAGGGGCTTGGAGGGGGGCCACATGGACGCCTGTGCCCTTGATGGTAGCCGTTTCCTGACAGTTGCTTTGACAGCGCAATGTTTTGTTACCTTTTACCTGGGGATCTCCAAGCCCACGACTAAATTCAGAGAATATAGTTGCTGGTTTCTGTACATTTTCCCTCCTGCGGTTTGGCCTCTTCATCAAGAACTCTATGAATCAGAAAATTCAAGTGCGTGCAGACACACACAGGCATGCGTGTGGAAGGGAAATGACTTTTCTGGGTAACTGAGGGTTAACTGGAAGCCTGTGTTCTTCTGCCTTGTTGAATTTTTTTTTTTCTACAAATGATGAGCATTTCCCCAACTGAGTATTTTGAAAAGTTCCACCACTTTCTAAATATGTGACCTTGGTCAAGTTACCTAACCTCAGTAACCTCAGTTTCCTTATCTGTAAAAATGCAGCGAGTGCCACCTCTCTAGGTTGTGACAGGCACTAGAAAGACGAGTGTGTGCTTGAGGTGGAGGCGCCAGCACTGCAGTTATTGTTCTTAGTGGGTCAGCGGAGCGGCCAGGTTGGCTGAGGGTCTTCGTGGGTATTTAGCATTATGGTTTGGAATCCGTTGTGCCTTTTGTACACATTGACATGAGATTTGCCAGAATTGGCATTCATCTGCAATTTCTATCCCAACTAAGTCCTCCCAAAGAGATGGTTTTTCTTATAATTTGCTGCTTTCTCATAAAAGCCAGTGCCTGCAATGCACCAAGGACTCTTATTCTGCCAGGACCTGAATGCTGTCTTTATCTGGGAAATGTCTCCAGGTAAAGGGCAGGGCTGGGGCTCAGCCTTCCAGGTGTCCCATCGCACCCCTCATCCTTTCCCATCCTCCCTACTCACAAGCCAGGACCCACCCCCGGGCCGAGGGTAGCCGGGAAACAGGAGTGGGGAGCCTTCGCAGACCACCGAGAAGGCAGGAAGGCCTTGTGGGGGGAAGACCTGGGCAGGTTCTAAATTCTCAGCAAGTGTAGGGGGTGCTGGAGGAGCAGGGGGCCCAGGTGGGTCTCTTGGCCCAGTGCATTCTGGGAAGACAGCAGCTGTCTTCCATGAGTGGACTGAGCTCCGAGTCAGATCAGCTCCCTGCCCGGTCTCTCGCTGTGTGGCCTCGGACGTGCCACTCAGCCTCTGGGCCTCACTCTCCTCACCTGTAAAGTGGGACTCCTTACCTCTCGGTGTTGACGTGAAGACAGTAGGATTAATGTGTGAGAAATGAGCCTCGCATGGGTCTCGAGACGCATAGCCTGCCCTCTTCTTGGGGCTGGGCAAGCTGTCTCCAGCATAGGTTTGGTTTCTGGGCTGTAGACAAAGGTTTTCTTCAGTCCTCATCTCTGCTCAGCCCTCCAGAGCCCTTTTCCCCCTGCCACTCAGCTCAGCCTGTCTGGGCCTCTCCACCTCTCTTGTACCCCTGTAGCCCACCTGATGGCATTGGTGATGTAGATTTCAACTTCTGTTTACCCTACAGCGTGCTCACCACCCAAAGTCTAGTTTCCATCTGTCACCATGCAGTTGACCCCTTCACCCATTTTGCCTACACCTCCCACCGCCCTTGGCCTCTCCTCTGGTTCCCTCTGGTAAATACTACTCTGTTCTATGTATCTACATGTTTTTGTTTAGTTTGGTTTATTCATTTATTGTGTTTTTGTTGGTTTGTTTTTAGATTCCACATAGGAGTGAAAATCATACGGTATTTGTTTTTCTCTATTTTCACTTAGCATAATATCTTTGAGGTCACCCATGTATTATAAATGGCAAGATTTCATCTTTTTTAATGGCTGGGTAATATTCCTCTGTGAAGCTTCGCTGGTGGCTCAGGGGTAAAGAATCTACTGGTAAAGATGCAGGTTTGATCCCTGGGTTAGGAAGATGCCCTGCAGAAGGAAATGGCAACCCACTCCAGTATTCTTGCCTAGGAAATCCCATGGACAGGGATACCTGGCGGGCTACAGTCCATGGGGTCGCAAAAGAGTTGGACATGACTTAGTGACTAAATAACAATAACGAAACAATACTCCATTGGGTGCATAAACCATTGATCTGTCTATTCACCCACTGACGTGCAACTTAGGTTGTTTCTGTATCTTGGCTATTGTAATTAATGCTCCATTGAACATGGGGGTCGCATATGTTTTAGAATTAGTGTTTTTGTTTTCTCTGGATAAAAGCCCCAAAGCGAAATAGCCAGATTGTATGTTAGTTCCATTTTTAATTTTTTAAGGAAACTGCATATTGTTTTCCATAGTGGCTGCACCAATGTACATTCTCAGCGACTGTGCAGGAGCGTTCCCTTTTTTCCTATGTAGATTGACTCTTTATTTATCCCGCCTAGGATTCAGTGTGCCTCTTCCATCTGAAGATTCATGCCTCTTTTTAATCCTAGAAATTTTTCATTCATTTTTTCTTTGAATATTGCAAATGTTATTCCTGGCCCATTCATTCTGATTTTTTTCTTCTACAACTTCTGTTGGTTGTGTATTGAACCATATCATTTCATCGTCTGTCTCAACCTTTCTTTCAAATGTTCTCATCCTTTGACAGAATGTTGCATTCTGATTAATTTTCTCAGTTGTCTTCCAGTTAATCCAACTATGTCTGTCTGGTCTGCTGGCTTGTCTATCCATTTTGTTTACAAATTCAATGTCTATATCTTTCATTTCCTTGCTCCCTTTTCAAATCTGTTTCATCCTTCTCAAACCTTTTTAATAGTATCCTACCTTTCCCTGTCATTTTTATTCCTTTATATATTTCAGTATTTTAGCATATCAATATGATCTTTCAGCTTGTCCTATTACCCCCAAGTTCTCAGAGATGATTTTTCCATTTGCTGTATTTGCTGACTCTCCTTCACAGTAGATAGTTTTTTTGTGTGTTTTTAATTTAATTGGTGTTTTTGAACTCATCTTCAGTAAGATTATTTTGCTCTATGGGAGCCCTATGTGTCCTGGGCTGTGAAAATGGCCTCAGAGATCTGTTTTTGTATTTTTTCATGTTAACTGCTCCAAGGGCTCATTAGAGGAATTTTTTAAAAATTTATTGAAGTATTATTTCTTTATCTTTATGCAACTTCTTATTTTATTTTAGGTTTTTGGCCATGCTGCAAGCCATGCAGGGTCTTAGTTCTCAGACCCGTAGGGAAATCTTTTTGTCTTAAATTTTTCAACTTGGGAATTCTTTGCCCCATAGAGAGTATAAATTTGGATGTCACCTCCATGGATAGTTCGAGTTTTCAGTTCTGGTCTTTCCCAAGGATCTTTTCTCCCACCCAGAGCCATAAACCAAAACAAGATTCACCGTCCGTTCCCTAAATTGGTGGGTAGATTATTTCCTGATGGGCAGCCTTTTCAGGGTTCTAGCTTATATAGCAATCTCAGTTCTATTTATTTACTTATTTGGCTGTGCCAGGTCTTAGTTGCAGCATCTGTGATCGTTAGTTGCGGCATGTGGGGTCTAGTTCCCTGACAAGTGATGGAACCCTGGCCCCCTGTATCAGGGGCATGAAGTCTTGGCCACTGCACCACCAGGGAAGTCCCCCATTTCTTCTTAAGGCCATACCTCTTGACCCTGAGTGGGTGTTGAAGCTTCAGCCCCTATCATTAGGCCCATGGTCAAGGTCAAAGCTCAACTCTGATTTCAAGTCCTCTGTGTACACCCAATACCTGGGTGTTTCCCTACCCTTTTTTCAAATCCTACTGTGGTTCTAACGTCCACTCTGAATTTCTCAGTGTTTTTTGGGGGAGTGGTGTCAGTGTTATTTCCATACATGATGTTGCCAGAGTCTGAAAGTAGTGGTCATGACGTTTAGCAGAGCCCCTTGAGGATTGGCGGGGGGGTGGGGGTGGGCGGAAAAATCATCTTGGGGGTTATATCAGTTCAGAGGGATAGCCGAACATCTCTGCTTCAGAAACAAACAGAGACCACAGGGTGAAGAGAAGGGGAGAATAAAGAAAGGGCCTGGAGGTGTGAAGGAAGGTCGAGGCTTATAAAGCCAGGAATGGGGAGAAATCCCAGGGGAGAAACAGGACCTTGAAAATAGTGGTTGGTTGGGCTCTGATTTAACTTTGTTCTCTGTGCTGAGTGACACTGTGAGTCCCCCTCCCCTCACACAGCTTCATTGTTAGAGCTTATCTGGGGTGTGCTGGGTGGGCTGCAGGGAAGAAAACCTCCATGGGAGAGGAGACCAGAGAGGGGGATTTGGCAGAAGGAGGCAACAGCCAAGAAACAGTGGGCAGAGAAGGGAGGCCTTTGTTAACCTCTCCCCAGAGTCCCTGGAGCCTTTGAGGGGAGGCACTGGGTTCCCCTCTGGTACTAAAAGGCTAAAAGGAGGGCTCAGGCTTTTTACTTCAGCTCTGCCTACCACTCCCCACTGGGCAAGGCCTGGGGGAGCTCACAGACAGCCCCACACTCAGAGCAACTCCCACAAACACAGGATCCACCCAAAGAGGTGGCAGCTCAATTATCCAGAAGTCTGAGCTTGTTTGTTTTTTCTAAGCCTCTTCATCTATCTGGAACAGACCTGCGAACAAGGAAATGTGGTTAAAAAATACATGCTGCCGGGTACATGTACTGATTTTTGTATATATATGTATTTTACTTGATAGTAGAATTTACTGCACACATTTCTACTTTGGAAAACTGTCATTCTTTTCAGATTTTGGGTGTTTGTTTCTTTTGGCCACAGCACATGCCACGCAAGATCTTAGTTCCCCTACTGGGAATCAAACTCGGATCCTAGGCAGTGAAAGGGGCCTAATCACTGGGCCACCAGGGAACTCCCTACATGTTCTGAGCTTTTGCCCATTTTTCAAATGTCTTTGGGACATTTACTCAGGAGACTGAAAGTGAAAATCACTCACTCATGTCCAACTCTCTGCGACCCCATGGACTGTAGCCCTCCAGGCCCCTCTGTCCATGAGATTCTCCAGGCAAGAATACTGCAGTGGGTTGCCATTCCCTTCTCCAGGGGATCTTCCCGACCCAGGGATCTAACCCAGGTCTCCTGAATTGCAGGCAGATTCTTTACCATCTGAGCCACCAGGAAAGCCCTCAGGAGACTAGTTATCTTTATTTTAGAATTAATAAAAGAGTGGAGAACTTAGGAATCAGTTCTGATTTAACCTCCACTAGTTACACAAACTTGAGCCTCAATTTCTGCATCTGAAACACACCCAAATCACACAGCCAGTGGTGGCTGAGACCTGACTCCACACTGCCAAGGGCACTAAGGCATCCTGTGTGCTTAGCACAGGGCCAGCACATCAGGGGCCCAGGAAGTGTTTGCTGACTGTCCTGCTGAAGGACTCAGTGAGTTAATGAAGGTCTTGGAGAGGTCACACATGGGGGTGGACACAGGGGACTGGTGTCCTGTCGGGGGCCAGCCCCCGCAGGATCCAGGGGAGCCCTCAGGAGACAGGGCATCAGTGAAGAGAATGATTTAGAGAGAGATAAAGAATGTTGCAGATAAGAAAATAGAGGAGAGAAAGAAAGACACGGGGAGACCAAGCTTCTTCAGTGAGCGAGGCCCATAACTTTATTTTCCAAAGGGACTTTTATACCTTGATTTGTACATAGAGGGAAATGAAAGATGCAAGTTCACGTAGAATCAGCCCAAACACTCTAGCAGTTTTGCCCTTATTGAAACCAGGATTTTTTCTGCATACCTTTCCCATAAACAATGTTGTAAACATTATCTTCTGGCCTTGGAGGCCTGTGGACATTTTATGAACCTCTTTTGATAAAGGCTGCTCAACCAGAAAACTTATTTTCCCTTGAAATGTTTTTTCTTTATATTTCTAATCTATGTCAGCCTCAGAAAGTATTAAACACGGTTACATTTCTCACGGAGCAAAGGTGCAGTGAGTTACAAGAAAGAACCAATTAGCTCAAAGGTCTGATGTGGTTAATTTCAAGGCTACACTTGTTTTTCTTACATCCAACTATGTTAACTAATGCGCTCCCAGGTGCACAGTGGATAAGAGATACGGGAACTTAGCAACAAGCATTGGCCCAATAACAAAATCTTACACCAGCACTACTCTAATAGTTTTTAACTCTTTGAAAGGCTCTATGTTTTAGGCTTCCCGTGCCTCTCACAGCTGGGAAGCTGTGAATAATCACATTCGTAGCTGCAAGAGTCTGGATAAACCTGCCAAGCAAGCTAGAATGCTAACAGAGGGGGTTTGATTTGAAATATTCCTCTCATGTCCAGGAGACTTATTAGTTAGAGCCCTAAGTTGATTTTCTCCAGAGAAAGTTGGTTGGGTATAGCCCCCTGTTAATGTCAGGAGAGTTGGTGAAAGGCACAAAATAGACAGACAGATTCTGGTTTTGGGGTAGATGCTCGAGCTGGTCTAGGGAGTCCCTCGAATTCTGATCCGCCTTTGCCCGTCAGATCTTCTCCGCATGACCTTTGTCGTGGGTGGGATCTCCCGTGGTGGTTCGCGGCAGTGTCCACACACACGTGAGAGAGTGAAGTGCAGGGTGGTGCCTGGAGCACTTGCTCACAGTTAGTCACTCCAAGACCCACCTCTGCCCCCACCAAAGTCAACCCTCAGGACATGTGAGACCCCTGGAAACAGAATTTGAGGACCTATCTTCCTTGCATATATTTTCACACATAATCAGGAGCTGAGAGAGGCAGCAAAAGTCAGTGGGTGCATGGCCCAGGGAGATAGACACCCAGCTGTTAAGCCTTTTATCCCTGGAGGATGGGTCAGTTCTTATCTTGCATCTGGAAGCTCAAGGGGAGGGTGGAGAGTTCCCTAGGAGACAGAATAAGCTGACGCCCGCTGTGGTGCTGGACATCTCGGGTCGTGTCTCTGCCGGGGTGGAAGGAGCGCCAGGGGGCCTGGAGGGTGGTCTGAGGGCTGTGCCCACGGCCCGGGCAGTGTGCACAGTGACAAGGGCCAACACGAGCAGTGACTGGGCAAAAGCTCAAACGAGTGGAAAATAGCTTTTCAAACATATATATATTTATTTATTATTTATATATTTGGCTCACCACTCTTAGTTGTGGCACATGGGATCTAGTTTCCTTGACCAGGGCCTCCTGCATTGGGGGCTCAGAGTCTTAGCTGAGGGACCACAAGGGAAGTCCCAGAAGAAAGACATTTCTTACTTTCTGTCTTATTTCAGCTTTGGTGTGGGGCCAGAAGGCCCTCCGAGGGAAACTTGAAAAATTCTTCTGGAAAGCTCTGGAATGTGTCTTCCTGGCCAGCAGAGGGCGTTCTCAGCAACACCGACTCCCCTCCCCACCCACCTGCACCCCCCAGCCTCACAACGGATACATGTGGCTGGGGACCCAGGGTGCACCTGTGCTCGGCAGGGGCTCCCTGGGCAAAGCTCTCTCCTCCATTCACCCTGTGCTCCTGGCTGCCGCCCCCTCTTACCCGGCACCCCGTGACAGCTTCTCTCACTCCAATACTCTTCTCCCCTGTGGTAACAGCCGGCCCCCGCTCCACCTGGACACAGAACTGTCCAGAATAAAGGCTGCCTTCCTAGGCCCTGTAGTGGGACGTGGCCGGTGGGATGTGAGCTGGAGTAAGGGCCCTGGGGAGCCTTCCTGTTGTTCAGTCGCTCAGTCACGTCTGACTCTCTGCAACCCCAGGGGCTGCATCACACCCGCTTCCCTGTCCTTCACCATCTCCTGGAGCCTGCTCAAACTCATGTCAACTGAGTTGGTGATGCCGTCCAACCGTCTCATCCTCTGTTGGCCCCTTCTCCTCCTGCCCTCAATCTTTCCCAGCATCAGGGTCTTTTCCAGTGAGTTGACTCTCTGCATCAGGTGGCCAAAGTATTGGAGTTTCAGCTTCAGCATCAGTCCTTCCAATGCAAATTCAGGATTGATATCCTTTAAGATTTACTGGTTTGATCTCCTAGCAGTCCAAGGGATTCTCAAGAGTCTTCTCCAACACCACAGTTCAAAAACATCAGTTCTTTGGTGCTCAGCCTTCTTTATGGTCCAGCTCTCACATCCATACATGACTACTGGAAAAACCATAGCTTTGACTAGATGGACAATAATAGAATGGGAAACACTAGAGATTTCTTCAAGAAAATTAGAGATACCAAGGGAACATTTCATGCAAAGATGGGCACAATAATGGACGGAAACGGTATGGGCCTAACAGAAGCAGAAGATACTAAGAAGAGGTGGCAACCTTCCTGGCTCTACACTAAAAAGGAGGGGGCAAGCCCGTGCCTCGCCTGAGCCCTTTCCTCCTGCTGCTGGCACCTGGCTACTGGGCAGGCACTCTGGGCCATGTGGAGGAGACAGGACCTCAGCGAGGAAGAGTGCATGTTAGAAGCGGCCTGGCCTGAGATTTCCCTGGTGGTCCAGGGGTGAAGACCCTTTGCTTCCACTGGCAAGGGCATGGACTCATTCCTTGTTTGGGGAATTGAGATCTCACATGTACGGGCATGGCAAAAAACAACAACAAACACGTGGTCTGGCTCATGATGGCTTCACAGAGTGGAAGTCCCCTTCCACTTGGACTTGGAAGGAAATGGAACATATCTTAAGCAATTCTGAGCCTGTCACAGCCTATTGGACACAGCTGCCCCCTGGCTTCTGCCTCCACCCCTGACCTCGGACCTCCTCTCCAACCACTGACCTCCTTCCCAACAAACCCAATGGCCTCTTCCCA
Organism: Oryx dammah; assembly: GCF_014754425.2. Lineage (NCBI taxonomy): Eukaryota > Metazoa > Chordata > Mammalia > Artiodactyla > Bovidae > Oryx > Oryx dammah. The sequence goes on along the minus strand of NW_024070209.1, from coordinate 2,527,630 downwards.
GCTGTCATCCCGCCTGACCCCTGGACTGAGCTCGGCCACCTCCAGCTCCTCCCTCGGGGCTCATCCTTAGCTTCTGGATGCCAGGCACCTCCCCTGTCTCTGATGTTCCCCTCCATGTCCTTTGAGGGTCCTTATTCCTGTGCTTGTCCCTGACATGTTGGTTTTCCCACATGCTGTCTGGGGTCACTTTGGGGATAAGGGCCAGACTGATCTTCTAAATGGAAGGGTTAAGCAGGGGACACTGTTATGGCAACCCACTCCAGTGTTCTTGCCTGGGAAATCCCATGGACAGAGGAGCCTGGTGCGCTACAGTCCCTGGGGTTACAATGAATCGGACTTGACTTGGCAACTAAACCACCACTGTCTACCAGACTCCAAGCCAGGTATTTTCTCCTGGTTGGACATTGCCCATGCCACACGCTGAACTCGTGCAAGTGTATGTGGGCCACTGCTCCACTCATGACGGCGGGCGGGGCCTCTCCCTCTGCCCCACCAGTTATCTTCCTCAGTTTCCCAAACTGGGCTCCTTGGAGTCATCTCCATGGGGCTCACGACTGGCCCTCACCCTTCTGCTCATCTGTGTCCTGGCACACACACAACTCCTTTTCCAAACCAGCGGCTCGGACTGGTGGTGCCCCTGCCTGGGAGATCTGCCTGGGCCAGGGGCTGCCCTGGCTGGGCCTTGGAGATGCAGAGTACCAGTGAACTCATCTGGGGCCCCGGGGACCCTGCCCTGCAGCAGGAAGACTATTGGGCAGACTCAAGACCCCAAGAAAGGCACTGGTGTCCCTCCAGCGAGGAGAGAGCTGCCCCTTTGATGGTGAGAGCTGGTGTTTATTGACGGAGCTGTTGCCGGGGCTAAGCACTCACCCACTGCCTCCTCCTATCAGCCCCCGAGGTAGCTTCTTCATCCCCACCTTGCAGCTGAGAAAGCTAAGGCTCAGGAAGACAAGCAGCTAGCCCAAAGGGTTATGGTTGTTAAGCGGCAGCCCTGTCTGGCTCCAAAGAGTGCGTGCTTACCCTTACCCACTTCCTTGTCCTCCCTGCCTGCTAACTCTGGAGGGTTTATCAGATTCCCCCGGCTCGACACTGCGGCACCGCTGCTGGCCAGATCTCACACACAACGGGAGAACTGGTGACTCCTCTAGTTGAATCCCCAGCACTGGCCTCTTGCTTCTACTTCTGCCTGGATCCTCAGGTGCCCTCGAGCCATCTGACCTGAAGGTTCACACATCTCGAGCTCTCTCGTATATCTTGAACTCGCCGTGTCCCTCCCCTGTAGCCGGCAGTGCCTCCACTTTCCCCGGGGCTCGGGGCTCCATCCCTGTTCTCATCACCTTCTTCTTGCTGTCCCCAGCTCATCACCTGCTAACAGCTCTCCTCCCCCTGCCTTCAGCCCTCTGTTGGCCTGCCTTTGGACTGTTCTTTTCTGTTTAAATCTTTCCCCAAAGGAAATTGCTCCAGACCCCTTCACCCAAAGCTCCCATTCGGAATCCTTTGGCGAGTCCCTGTTTTCTACAGAATAGAGTCCACACCCTCCTTAGCATGGCCTCTGTGAGCTAGTTCCCTGCTCTCGCCTCTCTCCACACCCTGGAGGACCCCTGCCCCACTGTCCCTGGGCTGCACAGTACTAGGTGTCCATATTCTCCTTCTTCTGTTTTTAAAATTTTATTTATTTATTTTTAATTGAAGGATAATTGCTTTACAGAATTTTGTTGGTTTCTGCCAAACATCAACATGAATCAGCCATAAGTATACATAGGTCCCCTCACTTTTGAGCTTCCCTCCCGCCTCCCTCCCCATCCCACCCCTCACGGTTGTTACAGAGCCCCGGTTTGAGTTCCCTGAGTCATAGGGCAAATTCTCATTGACTATTTTACATTCGATAATGTATGTTTCCATGTTATCCTCCCCTTACATCCCTCCTTCTTCCTTAATAATAGAACCCTGTGTTTATCTGTTCCCTCAATAAAGACTGCATCTCTGTTTCCCTTGCAGCTATTTGTGGCCACATGACAAAATTCTGGCCAATAAAGTGTCAACAAAAGTGTTACATAAATCCTCCCATGTGTCACCTTAACAAGGAGCTGACTTAGCTGAGAGGAATGCCTTGAGGATCTTTCCCTTTCCTGCTACCTGGAATGCTGATGTGCTGGCTGGAGCTCCAGCAGCCTTTTTGATCCGTAAAGTGACCTTGAGTATGAAGGCTATCACTAGAATAGTGAAGAAGAAAAGTAGAACCTGGGTTCCTTATGGCCATAGCGCTGTCACGATTACTTGCAACTTATTTTGTATGGAAAAGGGATGAACACCTCTCATTTAAGCCACTCTTCTTTTGGCTATTCTGTTATGTGTAATCGATACAACCAGAGAGCACTGTGTGTGCACAAGTACACTTCTGCACCTTTACATGTCCCGGAGTGCTTTTCTTTCTCCTACTGCTGTTTAAAGTCTAGTGATCTTTCAGGGATCAATTTTTAATATCTGTTGCTCTGCAAAATCACCCATTTCCTGTGCATAAGAGCTCCTCACTGAACCCGTGGTTTTCCCAGCCCTCAATCTGGCCTTCTTGTAGCACTTTAAGTATCAAGGTGTACTTGAACTGAATAAAGGTCAGGTACTAGGTTTTCTTCATTCTCTGGTCACTTGGAAAAAAAGAACAGTGCTTGGCACTTAACAGTTCAGTTCAGTTGCTCATTCGTGTTCAACTCTTTGTGACTCCATGGACTACAGAACACCAGGCCTCCCTGTCTGTCACCAACTCCTGGAGTTTACCTAAACTCATGTCCATTGAGTCGGTGATGCCATCCAACCATCTCATCCCCTGTCGGCCCCTTCTCCTCCTGCCTTCAATCTTTCCCAGCATCAGGGTCTTTTGTAACAAGTCAGCTCTTCACATCACATGGCCAAAATATTGGAGCTTCAGCTTCAACATCAGTCCTTCCAATGAATATTCAGGGTTGATTTTCTTTAGGATTGACTGGTTTGATCTCCTTGCAGTCCAAAGGACTCTCAAAAGTCTTCTCCAACACCACAGTTCAAAAGCATAAATTCTTCAACATTCAGCCTTCTTTATAGTCCAACTCTCACATCCATACATGACTACGGGGAAAACCACAGCCTCGACTAGACGGACCTTTGTTGACAAAGTAATGTCTCTGCTTTTTAGTCTGCTGTCTAGGTTGGTCACAGCTTTTCTTCCAAGGAGCAAGCGTCTTTTAATTTCAAGGCTGCAGTCACCATCTACAGTGATTTTGGAGCCCCCCCAAAATAAAGTCTGTCACTGTTTCCATTGTTTCCCCATCTATTTGCCATGTAGTGATAGGACTGGATGCTATGATCTTAGTTTTCTGAATGTTGAGTTTTAAGCCAACCAAAATGGTATGGACCTAACAGAAGCAGAAGATATTAAGAAGAGGTGGCAAGAATACACAGAAGAACTGTATAAAAAAGATCTTCGTGACCCAGATAACAATGATGGTGTGATCACTCTCTTAGAGCCAGACATCCTGGAATGTGAAGTCAAGTGGGCCTTAGGAAGCATCACTATGAACAAAGCTAGTGGAGGTGATGGAATTCCCATTGAGCTATTTCAAATCCTAAAAGATGATGCTGCGAAAGTGCTGCACTCAATATGCCAGCAAATTTGGGAAACTCAGCAGTGGCCACAGGACTGGAAAAGGTCAGGTTTCATTCCAACCCCAAAGAAGGGCAATGCCAAAGAATGTTCAAACTACCACAAAATTGCACTCATCTCACATGCTAGCAAAGTAATGCTCAAAATTCTCCAAGCCAGGCAGATCTAAATGATCTGTAAGTGACCATTAAATGCCCAGTACCAGATGTGGCAAATGGCAAGTGGCCATAGGTCCGCAGCTCATCAACTCCTGCCCTCTACATACCTTCACAGCTTCACAGTCAAAGGTCAGCGGTAAGCTCAGTAAGCACCTTCGCGGTGACCTCCATCATCTTGTCTCACTTGGAAACCGTTTTCAGTTTATTTACTATGCAATAGACATTGGTTGTTCTGTATCCAGCTAGCTTTGGTTAGCGCGCCACTGCTTGTCTTTCTGTTACACATCCAGTTGTTTTGATTTATTTACCATATGTGCTGTGCCATTTTGATTTTTATTTTGTTTGGTTGGTTGAATAAATTTGCGACACTCAAACACTTGAGGTGATAGTTTAAAAACGATGCCAATATTTGATCCAGTTTCATCTCAACTGTGTTATACCTGGACATTTTAGATGTTTATCAAAGGTCTTTTATGAGGAAGAAAGTAAATGTATGAAATAAATGCGTGACATTTATGAGTAATGTTGGCTCTGAACAAACGTTTGAAAACTTAGTTGATAAAATTTTGGATCAACTGAAAAAAAGCATGACTTTTGAAATCTCTGAATGCCTTGGTTCTCAGTATTATCATTCTTTATTGAATTCCTTTCTTATTAAAATATGTAGTTTTTAAGACTTTTTTTTCTGACAGTATTATGTAATTTTTTAGTGTGGGTAGATGGGAGTGTCGCTTGTATGTTACCGTACAGCTGACATGTATTTTTGTCTATTCTTTATTATCTCAGTAGTTTCATGCTATGTATGTACCATAACCAACCTATTGCCTCTGAGAAACATGTAAGATAATGTATTTACAGCCATTGTTACAAGTTTATAATGTATTTTTCTATCTTGTTTTATATGTATGTTATATAACATTCAAAAAGAATTTTTTCTTGTTTGAGAAAAGGATACAAAATGCAAAATCCACAATTTTGATAACTGAAAATTGCCAATTGTTTTGCAGTACTTTATTATATTGGATGTCTTGTCTTTCTTGGGCTTTTAGTTAGCTAATGAATGAATACATTAGACACTTTTGGGTTTTAGTTGGGATTTTACATAGCTTGCATTTTAATTCTTTGGTTCTTTGCTGTTTCTATTAACCCATAGCATTATTTTAATAAATGTTATAATATCAACCTACCAAAAAAAAAAATTCTCTGAGCCAGGCTTCAACAGTATGTGATCTGTGAACTTCCAGATCTTCAAGCTGGATTTTGAAAAGGCAAAGGAACCAGAGATCAAATTGCCAACATCCACTGGATCATCAAAAAAGCAAGAGAGTTTCAGAAAAACATCTACTTTTGCTTTATTGACTATGCCAAAGCCTTTGACTGTGTGGATCACAACAAACTGTGGAAAATTCTTCAAGAGATGGGAATACCAGACCACCTGACCTGCCTCTTGAGAAACCTATATGCAGGTCAGGAAGCAACAGTTAGAACTGGACATGGAACAACAGACTGGTTCCAGATCGCGAAAGGAGTATGTCAAGGCTGCTTATTTAACTTCTATGCAGAGTACATCACGCAAAATGCCAGGCTAGATGAAGCACAAGCTGGAATCAAGATTGCCGGGAGAAATATCAATAACCTCATATATGCAGATGAACAGATGAACACTACCCTTATAGCAGAAAGCGAAGAAGACCTAAAGAGCCTCTTGATGAAAGTGAAAGAGGAGAGTGAAAAGGTTGGCGCTTAGTAAGTATTCAATAAATATCTGTTGAACACATACACAGACATAAGTGACATCCTCAGGGCAGTGCCACAGTCTTCCCAGCACAGACACCCTAAAGAGGCATGTATGATGCGTGGGGCACAGGGGAAAGGGAGACAGGAACCCAAAAGGGGAGAGGGTGTGCCTGCCCCTTGCCCCCGCCTCTGAGCTGCCGCTGCCCCTCAGCCAGGCCTCACTCCCGGGCTCCACACCCACAGGGCAGAGGGGGCCCAGGGCAAGGGAAGCTGCAGCAGAATCAGAACCCAGGAAAGTCTGGACAAGGCAGCAGTGTGGAAGTAAGAGCACAGACTTAACTAGGGGCTGACGATTTTGCTGGCAACCCTAGCCTTCCTCTCTGACCTCTGGGTGGGGGTTCAGCTACTTACCAAAAGGATTTGGTGGACTCCAAAGAATTTCTAGGCGGCTCATAGACAGGAAGCAAGTGGGCAGAGAGAGCCAGGGCCTGGGAACAAAGCGGGGAGCCTTTGTGGTTCCGACCATTTCCTTCCAGCGTATTCCACGGTCAGTTCCATTTCTCTCCACCAGGTGGCAGTGCTAGGCAAGCTCTCTGATTTTAGGGCCGATTTTTCCCAAGGGCGTGTGGATGCTTCCTCCACTGTTCATCCTCTCACTGAGAATTAAGAGTCTGGTATTCACCCAGGAATGGAATCGCTGGGTGGTGAGGTTGGCTGATGGACCATTTTTAAAGAAACGACCACATTGCACTGTTTAGCACTGACACAACCTTGCTGACTACCTACCGTGTAGACAGCCCTGATTATTCTAAGGGCTGGTCTCCGGCCTGGCTGCCCCCTTGTCTCTGAGATTTCCACGTGTCAGGTAACAGCTGAGCACAGGCAAGGGGTCTCGGGGCCCCAACAGCAGACACAGAGGCTGGGCTGCCTAGCAGAGTTTCAGATTGGCTGGATTTCCAGGTTCCTGTTTCTGCTCAGTGGCAGGCTGGTGTGAACCCTAAGCAAGACCCCAGCTCTCTTAGCTGTGTGATGGGGACTGACACACCTGTCCAGAAGCTTCTCGGAGCACTTGAGGCATCTTAGGAGATGACCCGGGAACAGCCCTTTGTAATGATGAGGGTCTGGGCAAACTGATGATTGATTGCCAGTGAATGGACCCCGGCGGGGGAAGGGAGAGTCTCTGGGGAGCTTCAAGGTGAGGGAGGAGGGGCAGAGTCCTCAGCCCCTCTGACCTCTAGTCCTGGGAGCGCCCCTCCTGGCTTTGAGGATGCCACTCTTGACTTTGTGGGCTCACCCCTCCTGCAGTACCAGTTATAGCCAGCAGGGGCCGCCTCTCTGTTCAGTAGCTAAGTCCAGTCGGACTCTGACCCCATGGATAGCAGCACTTCAGACTCCTCTGTCCCTCACTATCTCCTGGAGTTGCTCAGATTCATGGTTATTGAGTTGATGATACTATATAATCATCTCATCTTCTGCCTCCCCTTTCTCCGTTTGCCTTCAGTCTTTCCCAGAATCAGGGTCTTTTCCAACGAGTCAGCTCTTCGCATCAGGTGGCCAAAGTATTGGAGCTTCAGCTTCAACATCAGTCCTTCCAATGAATATTCAAGGTTGATTTCCTTTAGGATGGACTGGTTTGATCTCCTTGCAGTCCAAGGGACTCTCAAGAGTCTTCTCCAGCACTACAATTTGAAGGCATCAATTCTTGGGTACTCAGCCTTCTTTATGGTCCAGCTCTCACATCCATACAAAACTACTGGAAAAGCCATAGCTTTGACTATATATGGACCTTTGCCAGCAAAGTGAGGTCTCTGCTTTTTAATACATTATCTAAGTTTGTCATAGCTTTCCTTCCAAGGAGCAAGTGTCTTTTTTTTTTTTCCCATAGCTGCAGTCATGGTCCTCAGTGATTTTGGAGCCCAAGAAAATAAATTCTGTCACTCTTTCCAATTTTCCCCCTTCTATTTGCCATGAAGTGATGGGACTGGATGCCATGATCTTGGTTTTTTGAACATTTGAATTTTAATCCAGCTTTTTCACTCTCTTCTTTCACCATCATCAAGAGGCTCTTTAGTTCCTCTTCACTTTCTGCCATTAGAGTGGTATCATCTGCATATCTGGAGTTGTTGGTATTTCTCCTGGCAATCTCAGTTTTGGCTTGTGATTCATCCAGCCCGGCATTTCACATGATGTACTCTGCACAGAAGTTAAATAAGCAGGGTGACAATATACAGCCTTATGGTATTCCTTTCCTAATTTGTAACCAGCTCATTGTCCCTTGTCCCATTCTAACTGTTGCTTCTTGACCTGCATACAGGTTTCTCAGGAGACAGGTAAGGTGGTCTGGTATTCCCTCTCTTTATGAATTTTCCAGTTTGATGTGCACAGTCAAAGGCTTTAACGTAGTCAATGAAGCAGAAGTTTTATTGGAACTCTCTTGCTTTTTCTATGATCCAATGGATGTTGGCAATTTGATCTCTGGTTCCTCTGCCTGTTCTAAATCCAGTTTGTATATCTGAAAGTTCTTGGTTCACATACTGCTCAAGTTCATGGACCTAACATTCCAGGCTCCTATGCAATATTGTTCTTTATGGCATCGGACCGCCAGACACACCTATAAATGAATGTCATTTCTGCTTGCCCCAGCCACATCATTCTTTCTGGAGCTATTAGTAATTGCCCTCTGCTCTTCCCCAGCAGCATATTGGACACATTCCAACCTGGGGGGTGGGTGCACCTTCTGTTGCCATGTATTTTCGCCTTTTCATACTGTTATGGGGTTCTTGCAGCAAGAATACTACGGTGGTTTACCATTCCCTCCTCCAGTGGACCATGTTTTGTCAGAACTCTTCACAATGAGCCATTCGTCTTGGGTGGCCCTGCATGCCATGGCTCATAGCTTCTCCAAGTAATGCAAGCCCCTTTGGCAGGAGAAGCTTGCGATCCATGAAGGGGCCAGCCAATGTCTTCCCGAAACAAATATTTACAACAGCCTTGCAGCCAGGCAGGTGTCCTGGAGGGAAGGGTGCAGTCTCCATTGTGAGGTGGCCTCCACTTCACACTCAGGCAACCAGTCAGCAACAATCTACGAGCCCCTACTAGTGTCAGTGAGATGGGGAAGATGTTAGTAGCAACTGAGTGCTCAGAGGGGCCACGGCCTGGGGGAGGATTGTGGAGGCTGCACAGCATGGCGGATAAGGCACCCGCTCTCCAGCCAGAGAGCTGCGGTCACACCCTGGCCTTTCACTTCTGACTCTGAACAAGTTGCTTCACTTCCTTGTGCCTCAGTTTCCCCATTTGTAAAATGAGAATGATTACCAGAAGTAGAATGTTTTCAAGAAGTTGCCATGAGGATTAGCAAGTTAATACAGTACTGGACTTAGAACAGTAGTGTTTGTTTTTAATAAATAAATAAACTGGAGGTGGGACTTCCCTGGTGGTTCAGTGGTTAAGAATCTGCCCGCCAGTGCAGGGGACATTAATTCGATCTCTGGTCCAGGAAGATTCCACATGCCGCGGGACAACTAAGCCCGTGCCACAACTATCGAGCCTGTGCTCTAGAGCTCCAGCTCTGCAACAAAAGAAGCCGCCGCGATGAGAAGCCTGAGCACCATGCTCGCTGCAACTCGAGAAAGCCGACTCACAGCAACAAAGACCCATTGCAGCCAGAGATTAAAATTAGAAAAAATAAAAATCATTCAAACAAAAACCCTGGGGAATGTGCAATGGGAGGGAAGGCCTCAGCACCCCAGGCCCTGGATTTGAATTCTCAGAACGCCCACCCCACCGAGGTCCTGAGAGGAGGCCATACCATCTCAGCCTGCTGGCACTGGGCAGCCTAACGTCCACAGCCTCTCCAGTAATTTTCCAGATGGGCTGAGGCTCAAGGCCTGATTTCCCTGATAAGATACCATAACTATCTCTTTTATAGGAATGTGGTTTATCAAAAAGGTGCTCTTGGCTCCAGCTCACCCAAGGCAAACAGCCAGCCCCACAGGTGGGGTCAGGGTGGGGGTTGGGGGGAAAGGCGGCCTCTGACTCCAGCCCTAAGCCAGGATCCCTCCGACTAGGCCAGCAGGACCATCAGCCATGGACTCACTATGATTGCTCCTGACTTCTCACCAGTTTGCCTTTGACCTTAAAGACACTTTCTAGAGAGCCTGGCAGAGGGGCTTGATGTGGAAGAGATGGTCCAGAGTCACAGCAACACCTTCTGAAGTCAACCGAGGCCAAGCAACTGTCACCAGGACCAAAATCATGGCACACAGGGGCTGGCAGTGACCCACAGACCAGTGCATCCTGGTTTTCTGTTCTACACATGGGGACACAAAGGCCTGGGGAGAGAAAGAGAGGTAAAACTAACACAGGAGACAGAACCCGGGTCTCCAAACACCCACCCTTTCCCCTCCTCACTCCCAGCCAAACTGCACAGCCAACAGCACCACTTTCCCCAGGGAAATGCATGGGGCATATCCACCCCTTCAGCTGAGTTCCAAGTAGTCGATGATCGGAGGGCTTGCCTGGTGGTCCAGGGGCTAAGACTCCAAGTTGGGAATTAGACCCCACATGCTGCAACCAAGACCCGGAGCAGCCAAATAAATAAATATTGAAAACGAAACCAAAGCAGAGTAGCCACTGCTGATGGCTTGTCTTGGGAGGGCCTTAGCCTGGAAGTCAAGGGCCAGGATACCCACAAGCCTCCAAACTCACCTAGGGCCTGTCACCTGCAGTGGGGTCTACAGAACCATCTTGTTAGAAATCCCACATCTGCCCCAGCTTCTGACTCAATCTGCATCTTAAGAGCCCAGCAGATTCACGTGTTGTGATCTGAGAAGTACTAGGTTAGAGCAAGCCACTTTCCCTACCACCAGCCTCAGTTTCTCTAACAGGAATGAAAGGGGCAAAAGATCTCGGACACCTCTTGCCATCACTAACACCCTGGGAGCTTGGCCTTGGGCGTGACCCCCTGCAGAACTCTCTGTGTCCACAGGGGGTTCTGGTCAGTGGAATTACAGCTTCAGCAAGGCTGGGGCGCAGTCGACACCTCTGCTTAGCCCTTCTCCTCTCGTCCAGAGACCCGGGCCTTGGGCAGCTTTGAAGGTCTTGGAATGCAGTTAATTCAATTCAGCCCACTTCACCAACACTGATTAAGCACCTCCTGTATACTGGGGTCAGTAGCAGTGAATCTCTTTCTACCCTGGGCTGTACATTAGAATCAGCTGTGGCGCTTGTACTTTTATTATTTTGGTTTTTGATTATTTTATTTTATTTTACTTTTTTCTTTTTTTTGCCTCACTGTACGGCATGTGGGATCTTAGTTCCCTGACAAGGGATCAAACCTGTGTCTCCTGCAGTGGAAGCACAGAGTCTTAACCACTGGACAGCCAGGGAAGTCCCTGGGTGTGCTTTTAAACAAGGCTGATCCTGGGCTCCACCCCAGGCCACTGGAGTCAAGGTCTCTGGGGGCAGGTCTGGGTACAGGTCGTGTTAATGAACGCAACTCAGGCAGTGATAATGCACAGCTGGTTGATCACAACTGGTCAGAAGTAAGAGAGAAGGCTCCTCCGCATCCGACCTCAGCCATCTCCCGAGTCCCCGCTTCCTCCGGGCCAACCAGCTGCACTGGACTGTTGCAAACCAGAAGTCATCAGGAAATTCCCTGGATATTGTAACTCGTGACTGCAAAGTCTAATTAATCATCAACGCAGTAATATGATCCTGGCTCCATGACAAGAGGACCTGCCGAATACCTTTGAGAAACCTGTCCCCTGGCCTTCTTCAGACCCAGGGACCCATGCCTGAGGAGCCCAGGCGGATGGGGTCCCAGATCTGCCGTCAGGCTGGTAAGTGCAAGCCCTGAGCTTTGTGCCTGGACCAGAAGGACAAGAAGCAGAGGGGTGCTCTGTGTTTTCTGGGGTGGAAGACTCAGGAGATAGAGGTATAGTCAGTGGAAATATTGCTCAGGAGTTTCTCATCCAGGCCGGGCTGCCCTAGGCAGTGAGCTGTTATGAGGCTGGGAGGTAGTGAAAACTTCCTTTCTCTGCAAGAACCCAATAGAGGCCGAGGAACTCAGGCCGCAATCCCTGCAGTGATGCAAAGACCCTTATGACCCATTTGCCTTTCAGATCCTGTTGTGCAGAGAGAAGACTGGCTGGGATGGGAAAGAGGGTAGAGTTTAGGGGGCCTGGTGGAAGACCAGGGTCCCAGCTCTGCCTTCACAGAGCTGTGGGGACCTTTCCTGCCCAGTCACTTCTTCCTGGAGGCTCAGTTTCCTCATCCGCAGGCTGGGGGCCAATGCCCCCATCCTGCCTGTTACAGAGCTGCCAGAAGCACGGACCACAGGGTCACCAGGCTCAATGGTTCTTTGCCAGTCTCACCTGAGGTCACAACTTTGCCTTAGTGTGCGGGGCGGGGATTGGAGAGCTGGGTCTCTTACGACTAGAGATCTGGACCATGCATCCCTGCTCCCAGAGCCTGGACTCTGCTCCTTCCCAAGCAGAAGGACCCATAGCCCTTGGCCCCATAGTAACCATGGTAACCTAGGTTCCCGGGCAGCAGCAGCAGCAAGGGGCACCTGAATCCAGGGGCAGGGGCAGGGCCAGGCCGCCTCTGCCAATGCTGCAGCAGCAGCTAGTGTTTGGATTTCTGGGCAGTGCTGCTGCCACGAAGAAGGCAGCGCAGGAGTGCAGGGTGAGGAGCTGGGCTGGGGCTCCCCGACTTCCAGCTGCACGACCACCTCCCTGAGCTCAGTGTCCTCTGAGTGCTTCCCTGGGGGGTGGCCGGGAGTCGGTAAGGCACTTGATAGGTGCCAGGAGAGGCTTGGTGACTGGAGGGGTGTTGAGGATGAAGATGAAGATCTGGGGAGGTCCTTACTGAGCCTGGTCATTTACATTCCAAGAGCCTTGCTGCAAAGATTCTCTGGTTGGAATCCGCCTGTCCAGAGGGCAGGCCATCCAAAAGGCCATGACTGTGTTCCCTGCTTCCCAGCCACCCAGGGGCCCTTGTTACCAAGCCAGTGCACAGTGTGAGGCTAGGGGAGGCAGGCAGAGTAGTTTGGGAGGGTCCCCCGTGGGCAACTCCGCCTCAGGAGCCTCAGGATGCTGCCTGAAAGTGGGGCTGATGAGAATAGCCACCTGCAGGCATAAAGTGCTCAGAACTCCCTGCCCAGCTGGCTGGGGACAAGCCTACTTGGAGGGCCACACTTGGCTAGTGCCCACCTCTGCCTCGCCCCAACCCAGGAGCAGGCTGGACTGGGTCACCTGGGTCAAAGAACGGGAGGACCCCTGCCAGCCAGCTTTGGAGAAGGGGGTACTATCCAGAGCCAGCCCCAAACTCAGGCACAGAGCCCCGTGCAAAGCAGAGGAAGGGGCCCAGCGGGCAGATGCAGTTCTGCCAGACTGGCAGTACATGGGTGGCTGTCATTGCCACTCAACCTTGACCTTTTGCCGTGAACAACTAACACAGCCATACAGGACCTTGTGTGTGGACAGGCTGACCCCCAAGGAGCCCAGTGTGCCTTGCGAGGGCCACATTCAGGCCACTGCTGAGACAGTGAGTGGAGCCCAGACAGGCAGCTCGGAGAAGCAGCACAGTCGGCTGGGCCCTGGTGTCCTGTGCGGCACTGTGACCCCTCTCGGCCTCCCTCCTCTAACTGGTGACATGAGGACATAGCTCCCACGGGCCAGTGGGAAACTCCCGAGACAGGGGTAAGCTCTGCAAACGGTCAAATTCCTGTAGGGGCTAGGTCTGCTCCTCCTAGTGACCCCAGGGCCCCCTGCCCTGCCGAGGGACTCACGCACCTAGCAATCTCGTCAGTCGCGTCTTTGGCCCCTGCCCCACTGCTCCCAGAGCCGGTGGAGGTCAGAGATGGACTCGCTGTGACCTTGAGGATGTGCCTTGCTCCTGACCGAACCGAGCCTCCCCTCCTGGAGCCTGGCTGACACCTTGCAGGCATATGAGTGTCAGGGAGGAGGGCAGGGGTTGAACGTGTGCCCCCTGCATTGACTGGAATCGTGGAGTCTTAACCACTGGACCACGAGGGAAGTTCCCTGGCTCAAGTTTTGATTGAATTCATCTCTTTATATTTTCAGCCTCCCTCCTCCAACCCAGAAAAAACAGGGTCAGGAGGGGAGGGGGAGAGAGCTAAGGCCTGGGGAGCTGGCTAAGCGCCCTTCTTGGGGCAGGAAGCTCCACCAGCTTCCTTCAGGCCTCTGGGACTGAGAGGAAGGGCTGCCCAGCAAGGAACTTTCCCGTCCCAGCTGCCAAGTGGAGGCAAGTCAGGAAGTCCCCTGCTTTCAAAGCTTACCCAGGCCTTGGCTGGGCCCAGCCTACAATTCTGAGGGGCTGAGCTGGGACCCCTTTTCTGGGTTTCACACCCTCACTACTTTGGGAGTTACCAGTCTCCTTCTTTCTCTCCCAGGATGAGAGAAGTCACCCTCACTGGGGGGTGAGGCCGGTTCTCTGTGGCAAAGTCAGAAATTCAGATGGGAATACTCAGTCGCCGGCCCCTTCCCAACCCCCCTCTACCCCCGCCCACTGCAGAATTAGAGCTGACCACAAACAGCATGCCAGCCCATCTCCTCTCAGCCTGTTTCTAGATACAGACGGGCTATACATGTGTAAACATGTGAGTGATACACGTATAGATGTATGTGTCAAGCAAAAGCAGGATCATCTGTTGACTGTTCTAAAACCTGCTCTCTTTAGTTAATGGCAATAACAACCATCACCAGGTATCCAGAACTGGTACTGTCAACAGTTCCTTTAATTTTTACAACATCCCTAAGAGAGGGAGGGGTTCCCTGGTGGCTTAAGTGGTAAAGAATCTGCCTGTAATGCAGGAAACCAGGAATGGATCCCTGGGTTGGGAAGATCCCATGGCAACCCAACTCCAGTATTCTTGCCTGGAAAATTCCATGGACAGAGGCGCCTGGCAGGCTACAGTCCATAGCTCTCAAAGAGTTGAACAGGACTCTGACTAAGCAGCAGCAAGGGAGGGAAACTGAGCCTTGGCAAGAGTCAGGAGAGAACTATGATCCCAGACAGGCAAAGCGGGTTCCCTGCTGGTTCTAAGAAGGTCTCTGGAGTGGGGATGGGGGGAGAGCAGGGACAGTGGCCCCAGGGACATGGGTTGGTGGAAATGCCCCCTTCCCCTGGTGGGGAGGGCTCCAAGGGGCCGGGCAGCCCAGCCGGTGTGTCCGGCCGACCTGCATTGACGCCCTCGCCCCCGCCGCAGATGCCGAGGCTCCCCGAGAGGCACTCCGCTTCCACGCCCAGGCGGTGGGCACACAGGTGCGCCTGGATGCTCAGCGGAGCATCGCGTGCCGGCGCGCCACGTTCCACGACGGCATCGTGTTCAGCCAGCGGCCGGTGCGGCCGGGGGAGCGCGTGGCGCTGCGCTTGCTGCGACACGAGCACGGCTGGCTGGGCGGCCTCCGCGTGGGCTTCACACGCCTGGACCCCGCGCGCGTGCCCGCACCCAGCCTGCCGCCCTTCTTGTGCCCGGACCTGGAGCAGCAGAGTCAGACCTGGGCGGCCATGCTGCCTGACGGCCGCGCGAGGCCAGGGGACGTGGTGCGCTTCTGGGTGAACCACCGGGGCCAGATCTTCGCCCAGGTCAACTCGGGGCCCCGGCGGCTGCTGCGCGAGGGCGTGCTCATGGGCGCCCCGCTCTGGGCCGTGATGGACGTGTACGGGACCACCAAGGCCATCGAGCTGCTAGGTAAGGCTTAAGGCCAGGGCTGGGGACCCAGGCACCGTCCCTGGAATGCAGGCGGGGGAGGGGGCGGCTCCAGTGGTACCTCACCCGCATACAGAGTCGGGCAGAACTGTTGTTTCTTTCATATGGAGTTTTTCTATCAGCTTCTGTCGGAGTATGAAGATGTTCGCTGGGGACCAGACCCAGTCATAGGGAGGGCAACCCTGTTTTGAAGAACGAGAAGGCATGCCCAGCACCCCAAACATATGTTAGAGCAGCGGTCCCTAGCCTTTTTGGCACCAGGGACCAGTTTCGTGGGAGACAGCTTTTCCACAGGAGGGGTGAGGGAAATGGTTTCGGGATGATTCAAGCACATTACGTTTCTTGTGCACTTTATTTCTATTATTATTCCATCAGCTCCACCTCAGATCATCAGGCAACAGATCCCGGAGGCTGGGGACCCCTATGTGTTAGAGGGCTGGTCTCATTTACAAAAAATATATATATTCGGGGCATGCTGGGTTTTGCAGTCAAAGTAGAAGTTTGCTGCAGACAGGGGCGGCAACAAAGGGAACATAAGTGTGCGAGTTAGAGGTGGGCAAGAAGGCAGCCTGGCGGGGGCAAAGCTGAGATGTTCAGGCACCCAGTGGGGAGGTGAGGATCACCGGAAAGGAGAGTGGATTTCAGAGGAGCGAGGGATACAGGGAGACTCATAAAAAGAAGTGCTGGCACGCCTGGGCAGCATGCCAGGGGCCTGCACAAGCGTTCTGCTCGAGCTTCACCCCTGGGGAGCCTGACTTGGTGGCCCGGACGGCCGCGGCCCTGTTTCCCCACCTCCTGGGGGATTCTGTTGCACACCTGGCTTGGGGGCGGTGACTGACGCTGAAGATCTCTGCTCAGGCAGTGGGGCAGAGAGGAGCTGTCTGAGGGAAGCGTGGATTAGGATGGAAAAGCTGCAGGTCCACAAATTCTCTGCTGGGTCCCACTGGGAAAGGGGTGGCCAGGACAGGGCTGGACCCCTGGCTTGGAGCTGCAGCATTGCAACCCAGAGAAGAAAGGAGGTGGACACTCTGCTTTGGAGGCAGGGACTGGGGAGATGGGTTGAACGGAAACACCCTGACTGCTTTTCCCAGGTCCTGACTTTCCCTTTCTGCCTTAGATCCTGCAGCCAACAGCTTCCCCACAACCAGGCCAAGGGGCCTCCGTGATGAGGCTCTGCCTGGGCCCAAAGGTGAGTGGCTTCCCTGAGCACCAGGGACTCCCCAGGGCTCCAGAGCTAGGGAAGCTGGGCAAGGCCCCAGCCCTGGGAACTCAGTTATGTCTTCCCAAATGCCATCAAGTCTCCCACAGGCTCTAAGTCGAAACCTGAAAGCCGTGTAACAGTTTGCCTTCTAGGACATTGGCTGGCTTCATAAGGTACCGGGCACATTCATGAACAGATGTTATTTTGTCCACCTGCTTTTAAAAGAGAAATCCATGTTCATAGGGAAAAAAAAAACTTTGCCAAGCAGAAAGAAAATACATACTGAAGGATAAAAAAGGAAGTGAAAAGGAAACACACACCTCCCAAACTTCACATTGCCCGTTAGGTAGATTTCCTCCTGGTATTTTGCAATCATATACATATATGGGCGGGAGTGGAGAGGGGTGTTTCCCAGGTAGCGCTTGTGGTAAAGAACCTGCCTGCCAGTGTAGGAGACATTAGAAACGTGCATTTGATCCCTGGGTTGGAAAGATCCCCTGGAGGAGGGCATGGCTACCCATTCCAGTGTTCTTGACTGGAGAATCCCGTGGACCGAGGAGCCTGGCAGGCCATGGTCCATGGGGTTGCAGAGTCAGACACCACTGAAGTGACTAAGCACAGCACACCACACATGGGGAGTTATTTGTGCTTCTTTTCCTTTCTTCTAAATTGGAATCTTATGCTATGCATGTATGTACCTGACGGTTTTCTTCCCAACCTTTTTCGCTGATTGCACTATGAGCATTCTCTTATGAGGTAGTATTCCTCATACTTGGACCACATGCTTCTCTGTCCTGTGGCGATATGAGTGGGCTGCCCCCTCGTGGCACCCTAGTGCCCTTGACCTATGTCGTCCCCTTT
The DNA here is from genome assembly GCF_014754425.2 of Oryx dammah. Classification (NCBI taxonomy): domain Eukaryota; kingdom Metazoa; phylum Chordata; class Mammalia; order Artiodactyla; family Bovidae; genus Oryx; species Oryx dammah. The sequence goes on along the minus strand of NW_024070209.1, from coordinate 2,510,300 downwards.
CCCAGCCCTAGCAGGGGAAGAGTGTGCCATCTGCTTCCACCAGGCTGCCAGCACCTGCCTAGTCCCCTGCGGCCACACGCACTTCTGCAGCCCCTGTGCCTGGAGGGTCTTCAGGGACACAGCCAGATGCCCCGTGTGTCGCTGGGAGATCAAGGCGGTGGCCCCGGCTTGGGACCCTCTCTTTCTGCGTGCTGGAGAGGGCCTCCTGGTATAGGTGCGGAGCTCCGAGCCCGGCCCCTGCCGACGGAGGAGGTGCAGCTCTGCCATCCTTCTGGAGAAGAGTCGGCAGTGCTGGTCAGCAGCAGGCGTGGCGGAGAGACAGCTTAAGATCACAATGGCTCTACTCCTCCTCAGCAGGTTGGGGCCGGAGGAGCCAGGAGACGCCCCTTTCTGCCCACACCGGAACTGCCTCCCCGGCTGGAGAAGGTGGCTAGCAATGGGCCAGCCAGGATCTCGTCCCTCTGCTTAGTCCCAGGTTCATTGCTTTGTGGCAAGGCTTTTAACTAGCCTTGGGGTTCAGCCACCATGGACCTAGCAACCCGTGGTACACCTAAGTCCCGGGAGTTCCAAGAACCTGTGTCAGTGAGAAGGGCCTTTGTGTAGAGAGGGCGGCTTGACCCCTGGTTTTATGACTGAGGAAGTTAAGATATATGCGTGTGTCTGGTGAAGCCTTGCCCACTCAGGGTATTGAGGAGCCTGGACCAGATTCAGGGAACAGCTGGGTGAAATTTTTTTTTGTATAGTTGATGTACAATATTGTATAAGTTACTGATGTACTGTTTAGTCATAATTTTCAAAGGTTATATTCCATTTGTCATTATTATAAGACTATTGGCTATATTCCCCTGTTGCACAATGTATCCTTGTAGCTTATTTTATATCTAGCAGTTTGTACCTCTCGATCCCCTACCCCTAAATTGCCTCTCCCCTGTTCCCTCTCCTCACTAGTAACCCCACATTTTGGTGTGCTCCTGAGGGGAGGGGAGCTCAGGGCCTTTCTACTCGGTTATCTTGGCTTCTGTCTACCTAGTAGAATGTTCACAGTCTGTAGGGAAGCCAGGTCACTTCTACGAGTCCTCTGTAGGACTTCCCTAGTCGTCCAGTGGTTAAGAATCTGCCTGCCCATGCAAGGGACACCAGTTTGATCCCTGGTCTGGGAATTAAGATCCCACATGCCGTGGGACCACTTAGCCCTTGGACTGCGACTACTGAGCCTGCACGTTCTAGAACCCATGAGCCACAGCTGCTGAAACCCATGCACCCTAGAGCCCGTGCTCCACACAAGAGAAGCTACCGCAACAAGAAGCCTCTGCACCGCAACTAGAGGGAAGCCCCAACTCACGGCAAACAGAGAAAGCCCGCTCGCAGCAACCAAGAGCCCATGCCCTGCAACAAACCCCAGCGCAGCCATACACAAGCAAGAAAACAGATAAATAGAAATTAATTAATTAAAAACAAGTCCTCTGTAAAGGGGATCCGCAGTCAGCTGCCCCACCTTCCTTGCCCAGCAGTCATGAGATCCCAGCAAAACTGTGCATCTGAAGTCGAGCGGACCCTTCAGAGTGCACTGTTGTCGTGCTTAATGCCTTGCAATTTCTGAGATATCAAAATAAAGCTTGTCTCTCGTGAGTGATTTCCTAACGTATATGTCCCCTTTGTTGCCGTCAGCAGGAGTGAGCAGGGTTGGGAGCTGGTCAGGATGCAGGGGCGTGGGGCCATGCCTTCCTGTCCCTCGCAGGCACACCCTGGGCTTGCAGTAGAGGGGCCTGGGCGCTCAGGCCTGCGGACTCTGTTCTGCGGAGCAGGTGAACAGGATGAGCCTACAGATCCAGCCTTAAAGTTACAACCAGGCCCTGCCCTTGCCACCTTGGACTTGTGAGGCCTTCCTGGAGTCTCTGCTCCTGAGTGTAGCGGTGACTTGACCTGGGGACCCCAATCAGCAGGTGTCTGTGGTGGGGACAGGCGGGGAGGACAAGCTGTACCTGTTACATTGCTGGTGTTCCTGCTTTGTGGCTGGTGTGAAAGAGCACGAAAAGGGAGCTGGACCTATATGATGTCCCAAGTCATGGTGATGGGCACCTCCACAAGCCATGACCCCATGCTGCAGCCAGCCGGAGGGTCAGGACTTTGGGTGTGGAAAGTGAAATGTTAGTCACTCAGTCATGTGCAATTCTTTGCGACCCCATGGACTGTAGTCCACTAGGCTCCTCTGTCCGTGGAACTCTCCAGGCAAGAACACTGGAGTGGGTTTCCATCCCCTTCTCCAGGCGATCTGCCTGACCTGGGTCTCCCTAGCTGCAGGCAGGTTCTTTACCGTCTGAGCCACCAGGGAAGCTCGGGTGTGGTGACCCCCGGAAGAGCTTCCATTCTGGAGTAGGATCCCCTCTCTGCTGCCCAGGAGTTGCTCTGACCTTGGTCATGTGACTTGGATATCTGGGAGCCTCAGTTTCTTCATCTGTAACATGGAAATAAGATAATTTTGTTTGCTGATATGTTGTTAGGATAAATGGGTGTGAATGAAACTTGTAGCTTAGAGGAAGTACTCAGAATATGGCAACTTTCTTTCTCTGGAAAAGGCATCTCCCAGGGGAAGCAGCCAGAGGTGGCTGGCCGTCAGGGTACTGGGTATGAATCTTGACAGCTCACTGACTTTTACTGAAGGCCCCCATGTCACCCTAGTTCTACACTTCTCATACTTCTTCAGTTCAGTTCAGTCGCTCAGTCGTGTCTGACTCTTTGCGACCCCGTGAACCGCAGCACACCAGGCCTCCCTGTCTATCACCAACTCCGGGAGTTCACCCAAACCCATGTCCATCGAGTCAGTGATGCCATCCAACCACCTCATCCTCTGTTGTCCCCTTCTCCTCCTGCCCTCAATCTTTCCCAGCATCAGGGTCTTTTCAAATGAGTCAGCTCTTCACATCAGGTGGCCAAAGGATCGGAGTTTCAGCTTCAGCATCAGTCCTTCCGATGAACACCCAGGACTGATCTCCTTTAGAATGGACTGGGTGGATCTCCTTGCAGTCCAGGGGAGTCTCAAGAGTCTTCTCCAACACCACAGTTCAAACGCATCAATTCTTCGGTGCTCAGCTTTCTTTATAGTCCAACTCTCACATCCATACATGACTACATGGAAAACCATAGCCTTGACTAGATGGACCTTTGTGGGCAAAGTAATGTCTCTGCTTTTTAATATGCTGTCTAGGTTGGTCAAAATTTCCTTCCAAGGAGTAAGCATCTTTTAATTTCATGGCTGCAATCACCATCTGCAGTGATTTTGGAGCCCCCCAGAATAAAGTCAGCCACTATTTCCAGTGTTTCTTACTCCGTGTAAAACCACTAAACTTTGGGCATATCTCTGAGACATAAGGGAGCAACCAGGAGACACCTCACCCCCTGAATCCTTATTCTGTATAAATCCTTTGATCTAGTTATTTATAAACCAAAAGTAAATGTTTCCTTAAGCTAGATTTCTGGAGAAGGAAATGGCAACCCACTCCAGACTCTTGCCTGGAAAATTCCATGGACGGAGGAGCCTGGTAGTCTACAATCCATGGGGTCGCAAAGAGTCGGACACGACTGAGTGACTAGACTTTAAGCTAGATTAAAGTCATTATTCTTGTTCATCATAAAAGACAGATTTGGCTTCTTCTACTCAGGTGTAGCTATATTAGTATCAGATAAACTAGAATTTAAGGGAAAAAAAAGATTAAAAGGGATAAAGAGAGAATCCAACTAGAGATTATTGTACTAAGTGAAGTAAGTCAGAAAGAGAAAGACAAATACCATATAATATCACTTATATGTGGAACCTAAAATTTGACACAAATGAGCCTATCTTTGAACAGACACAGATGTAGAGAACAGACTAGTGGTAGCTGAGGGGGTGGGGGAGGGACAGAGCAGGAGGTCTCAGTGAGCAGAGGTAAGCTTTTATATGTTGATAGATAAACAATAGGGTACAGCACAGAGAGCTACATTCAACATCCTAAGATAAACCACAATGGAAAGGAATATTTCGTTCTAGAGTAGGATCAGATTCTTAAAAGAGAATGTGTGTGTATATATATATGTATATATACACATATAATTGAATCATTTTGTTGTACAGCAGTAATTCACACAACATTGTAAATCAACTAATACTTCAATTTTAAAAATTTAAAACATGATTAAAAAAAGAATTATTCATAATAACACCAAAGTGGAAACAATCTAAATGTCCATCAGCTGATGAATGAACAAATGTGGTCTGTCCGTACGATGAGATGCGTTTTGACAATAAAAAGAAGGAATGAAGTGCTGATTCATGCTACAACATGGATGAAGCCTGAAAACATGCTAAGAGTGGGAAGCCAGTCACAAACGGCCACATATTGCATGATTTTATTCATGTGAAATGTCCAGAATAGGCAAATCCATAGAGACAGAAAGTAGATTAGTATAGGGGCTGGAGAGAGGAAGATGGGAGTGGCCCCTAAGAGGTATGGGGTTCCTTTTAGGGTTCTAAAATTGATTTTGCTAATGGCTGCACAACTTTGACTCCAGTACTCTTGCCTGGAGGATCCCATGGATGGAGGAGCCTGGTGGGCTGCAGTCCATGGGGTCGCTAAGAGTTGGAAATGGCTGAGCGACTTCACTTTCACTTTTTACTTATGTGCATTGGAGAAGGAAATGACAAACCACTCTAGTGTTCTTGCCTGGAGAATCCCAGGGACGGGGGAGCCTGGTGGGCTGCCGTCTGTGGGGTCGCACACAGTCGGACACGACTGAAGTGACTTAGCAGCAGCAGCACAACTTTGTGAATATACCAAAAACCACTGGACCAGGCACTTTAAAGAGGCAGATGTATGAGTTGCATCCAATTTTTAAATTATGAAAAAAAAAAAAACCACACCGAAATAGATGAATGAAGATGTGCTAGTAGAAGAAAAGGAAGGGAATATGAGCCCTGGGAGGAAAAGCTTCAAACAGGAAGTGGCTTTTAAACTGTTTTTACAGTGAGCTTGAAAGCAGACAGGAGGGGAAAGAGGCATTCCACGAGGTGGGCACAGCACACGCACGTGCAGGACGCGTCCAGGGGATCAAGGGACGGCCACACTGGCCAAGGCAGAGGGAGCAGGGAGCCACCGAGGAGCCCGGAGGAAGAGGGCTGCAGCTGGCCACGGTGCACTCTGCCTGCCACCGAGTGGCTGCAGCCGGCGCCCTTGAGGTCTAGGCTGGCTGCAGGAAGGGGACGTGTCAGCGGGCCCCTCTCCCCTCAGACACGTTCTGCTTGCGAGGCACCTGAGATACAGGTCCAGGTTTCCCTTTCCTAGAAGTCCAGGACTTGCAGGTACTGGTGATAAGGAGTCACTGGATCAAAGAAGAGGGAATGTGTAATAAATCGTCATCACGAGGGTGACACAGAGGGAAAGGAAAGTAAGAGCACAACCAAGGATGGCCAGCGTTCGCTGTGCTGAAGCGAAAAACCAGCCTGGGCCGGACTCGCGATGGGGCTTTCCCAGGGACTGAGAAAAATTCCCTTGCTCATGTGACTTTCAGATGGCTTCCTGTTAGACCACGTAAGGTGTGAGACAGCAGTCTGGGTCATAACAAGCCCTCTCTCCAGGGGCCAGGACCACCATGTGCCCTGTCCACCCCCAGCCCCTCACACGGCCCCAGCATGTGGTCTTCAGTGCTAGCCGCAACAGCCCCCCCACCCCCCGGCCCCAGCATTATTGCCTAAGGGCTACCTGCTTTCCCCGCTCCACGCACACAAGCAGGGGCCTCCTGGCTGCTGGTAATCTGCTCAGGAACTTCCACTTGGAAGGAGTCCATGAGCAAAGGCAGGGAGGGCAGTGGGGAGAACCCCTGAGCCAGTGGCCGAGTGGGGAGAATGAGGTGCCAGAGCGCTTCTGCACGGACCTGCACGCCACACCTGTGTCCTGTCTTCCAGCTGCCCTGCTCCCCTCCCCTTTGTTTGAAGGAGGAGAAAATAGGGGTCCCCTCATGAGCCTGGAGGTGGTGACTCTGATCCTCTGTGTCAGCCTGCCTGTCCCTCTCGGGTCTACTTGAAGGAAGTAAGCCATGACAAATGGTAATGTCCCCATTTTACAGCTAGAAAAACTGAGGCCCAGAGGTCAGGACTAGATCCCAAACCCCTGGATCCCAGCCAAGGGACTCCTCTGCCTCAACCTTTACCATTTATGGTTTGACATAAATGTAGATCACCTAGTAAATACCATCTCTTTATCCCCTCAAAGTTCCCAACAAAATGGGCACAGTTTGCCCAGTCCCACCCACAGGAGGCAGGGCCTGGGAGCCAGCCTTGCGTACCTGTGTGCCCACACTGGTCAGCCCACCACAACACAAGGGCCTGTGCAGCCCGCCGAGGGGCACTGCTAGAGCGTGTAGCTCTGGTGAGTGGAGGGAGCTATGCTGCTGGACACCAGAGGGTATGTCCTGCATAAGAGCTTCTCCAGGATCAGAAAACAGAGCCCGCCTACCTGATACATAGAAGTAAGAACAGAGACTCAGGCAAACTGAGCCAACAGAGGACTAGGCTCCAAATAAAGGGGCGAGATAAAACCCCAGGAGAACTAAGCAAGGTGGGAAACTTCCCTGATGGGCAGTGGATTGGAATCTGCCTGCCAACGCATGGGACACAAGTTTGATCCCTAGTCCAGGAAGATCCACGTGCTGTGGAGCAACTAAGCCCTGTGCCACGACTACTGAGCCCACCCTCCAGAGCCTGCACGCTGCAACAGAAGCCCAGGCACCTGGAGCCCTGCTCTGCAGCGAGAGATGCCACCGCAGTGCCCGTGCCCTGCAGCAAAGGGCAGCCCTCGCTCGCCACAGCTAGAGAAAGTGAAAGTGCTCGTCACTCAGTTGTGTCCCACTCTGCGTGACCCCATGAACTGTAGCCTGCCAAGCTCATCTGTCCACGGGATTCTCCAGGCAAGGATACTGGGGTGGGTTGCCATTCCCTTCTCCAGGGGATCTTCCCAACCCAGGGATCGAACCTGGGTCTCCTACATTGCAGGCAGATTCTTTACCATCTGAGCCATCTGGGAAGAATCACAACTAGAAAAAGGCCCTCGTGAAGCGACAAAGACTCAATATACCATAAATAAATAATTTTTTAAAAAAGAGTTCGAAATAATGATCAGAAAGATGCTCAGTGAACTTGGGAGAAAGATGATGAGCACAGTGAGAGATTTAACAAAAAGTTATACTATAAAGAACCAAACAACAGAGCTGAAGAATACAATAGCTGAAATTAAAAATACACTGGAAGGAGTCAACATCAGGCCACTTGAGGCAAAGAGCCGACTTGCTGGAAAAGACCCTGATGCTGGGAAAGATTGAGGGCAGGAGGAGAAGGGGGCGACAGAGGATGAGGTGGCTGGATGGCATCACCGACTCGATGGACGTGAGTTTGAGCAAGCTCTGGGAGATGGTGAAGGACAGGGAAGCCTGGTGGGCTGCAGTCCATGGGGTTGCAAAGAGCTGGACACGACTGAGCGACTGAACTACAACAGGGAACTAGATGCCACAGCTAAGACCCAGCTCAGCCAAATAAATGACCATTAAAAGGGCAGGCCATCCTCCTGACGCCAGTAAAAAGGCCAGCTGCCCCTGCCCCTCTCCCCGCTCCAGGTGAGTATCTGGCGTTCTCCCCGCTCCCCAGAGGCAGGTGGTTCCCTCTGTCACATCAGCCATGCTGTGGCCGCCTCTCTCCCACTTCCTCGAGGCACCTGATTTCTGCACAGCCAGGCCTGGGATCCCCGGTGTCGGTAAGTTCAACGACACAGTAGCAACCTGGGTGCTGCAGAGAAAGTGAGGTTTCCAGGGCCTGACAGTGAGCACACTTTCTCCCATGGGACTTAGTACAGGGACCTAAGTTTATCGGCACAGGCGCTCCATCCATTAGGCAAATATTTTTGAGCATTTCATGCTCTGGGAATGCAGCAGCCAGGGCGTGAGCCTGCAGGGGCTCAGAGAAACAGCTTTGCGGGGGTGTCCGGGGGAACCTAAGCGTGGGTCTCTTTTGTTTGGATTTGACCATGAACTTTAGATTCTCCAGTGTTGGCACGACCAGCATTACTGGGGTTTGGCTGACCTTACGCTAAAACAACAGTGGTCTGTGTATCTTCCATTGAATCTTCCCAATTATTTGTTGATATTTAAGACTATTGCCAATATTCCAGTCTTTGGATTTGCATTGCGGTGAGCAACTGTCTACCACTCTTGCAAGGAGCTTTCTTTGTGCAGAAACCTTTTTCTGTTTGGAGATTTGCTTACTTAGTGTGCACTTTGGAGAGAGAGTGGGGTATTTGTGATTTAAAAAAAAAATTTATTTTAATTGAAGTGTAGTTGACTTGCAATGTTGTACCAATCTCTATTGTACCATAGTTATACACATATAAACATTTTTAGGGAGGGTATTTGGATCAAAGAGGGTACTTTGGGTCAAAGTCCCTCCAGCATTCCCACAATTTGCTTCTGGAACATTCCCATTCACACACCCCAAACTGTTCTTGTGATGGTGAGATATAAATTTTAGCTCCACTTCACTTGGCTTAAATGGAAAAAAGAGAAATTAGAACCACATCAGAAGGTCTAAAATATATGTGTGTTTACACACAAGAAAATGTCCACAAGGTATAGAATGGAATGATAAGAGGAAAAGTAACAAGTTGTGTTTGTATGTGCTTATATGTGTTAAAGAACTGAAACATCATGCCTTCCCGATTCCTCAGTTTCCCCAGCAGTTTTGGGGGAAAATTTTGACTGGTGTGTTCCCAGCATGACTTTAAACAAAGGCGGTTCTCTACCTTCCTGTTTCATACTGTAAACAGTCATCCTTTTCATGGTCTGTTTGGGGCTATATTTTCCTTCTCATTTTTGTGATTTTGTTTGTGCCTTCACGGTTTACAGCGGCCCTGAGAATAATACCAAAGTGCCATCTAGTGTTCCTAGGCTCAGGAAGGCTAGGGTGTATTTCCCCAGGGAAAATACACCGTAGATAATCTTTGGTCAGTTGTGAGTTAGAGTCCAGCTGGCTGGGAATCCAGTGTTAATGAATCCACTGTGTATTAAATAAGAGGTCTCTAAATAGAAGCACACGTCAAACAAGGTCATGCATCCATAAGTTGATGAAACCGCTGTGACCAGAGGCTCCTGGGAACCTGACCCTGTACTTCGTACAACAAGGAAGCAACTTAGTATTGGCTGTGACTTTAGAACTACTGAGAGTTGACTGTATTTATTGGTACAAAATATCTTTTGTAAGCATCTCTTTCAAAGGCTATGTTTTATTAGCAGGCACTTTGGGGAAAACTGTCCTGACCAAGGGGACAAATGCCTCTCATTTCACATCCTGTGAGCCCCCAGGTGACAGCAGCTGCCTGTGTTGAGGATGAGGTTCTGCCAAGCAGTGTGTTGAGACTAGTGCATCACTGAGGCTGTCATTTCAGAGAAAGGAAAACTCCTATCTATCCCACCAGGAGAGATAAGGGAAGGAAGGAACGATTCCAATTAAATCTATACTTTTCTATGTTGCCCTGTCATCATGCTGTCCCCAGTCCCCCTTGCTGTGCGCACCTCCCCTCAGTGCACCCACATGCAGAATTTTATGGAACCTGGGCTGACAGCATCCCATATCCACCAGGGCAGTCCCTGGAAGTCAGATGTTGGGCAGGCTGCAGGCTCTGCTATGAGAGAGTTGGACCATAAAGAAGGCTGAACACCAAAGAATTGATGCTTTTGCACTGTGGTGTTGGTGAAGACTCTTGAGAGTCTCTTGGACAGCAAGGAGATCAAACCAGTCAATCCTAAAGGAAATCAACCCCGAATATTCATTGGAAGGACTGATGCTGAAGCTCCAATCCTTCGGCCACCTGATGCAAAGAGCTGATTCATTGGAAAAGACCATGATGCTGGGAAAAATTGAGGGCAAGAGGAGAAGGGGACGACAGAGGATGAGATGCTTGGATGGCATCACTGACTCAGTGGACATGAGTTTAAGCAAACTCCAGGAGATGGTGAAGGACAGGGAAGCCTGGCATGTTGCAGTCCATGGGGTCACAAAGAGTCAAACACGATTTTAGTGACTGAACAACAAGCCAAACTCTTATTTTAGGCTCTTAAAGGGGGAAAAAGTCCCCTCCAATGACATAGGGACCACCAGCGGGCCTCTGAGACTCTGAAGATTTTGAGCTGAGCAACAGTACTGGGACTTCCAGTTTTGAACAGGCCCTTTACCCTTTACGTTCTTGAGACGTCAGGGATAATGCTAGGAGTCCTGACCCAAAAGCTGGGACTTGATCAGAGACCATGACTTACTTTTCAGCACAACTGGATTCAGTAGTCCTGGACTGGCCAGGCTGCTGCAGGCGGTAGCAGCCACAGCCTGTATGGCTAATGAGGCTCCTGAGTTTACCCTGGGGACAATACCTAGATATATTAATGCTTCATCAGGTACAGTCTGTGCTCAAAGGACATCATTGGTTGACTGGGGGAAGGTTAACAAGATATCAGGCCCTCCTAATGGACCCCAACATTACCTTAAAGGTGTGCCAAACCCTGAACCTGGCAACTCTGCTTCCAGCAGCCAGGAGGAGACTTACTACATCATTGTAGAGACAAACAAACTTACTCCAGCAGGTCTGATCTTCTAGATGAACCTCCTGACAGCCCTGAGATCAGATGGTTTACTGAGGGGAGTGGTTTTGTAGAAATGGAAACCCAAAAGGTGGGATATGCCCTGGTCTAGCTGAAGTTATAGGAGCTGAAGCCCTGCCACCCCAGATGTCGGCCCAGGAGGCTGAGCTAATTGCATGAATGAGAGCGTTGCAATTAGGGAAGGATAAGAAATCAAACATTTTTACCAACTCTAAATATGGGTGTAGGGGGAGGGGGGAGGGAGGCTCATGAGGGAGCGGATATATGTATACTTATAGTTGATTCAGGGTACTGTGGCTGAGCGGTCTAAGGCACTGGGGTAAGGCTCCCCGTTGGTTCACTGGTAAAGACTGCCTGCAAATGCAGAACATGCAGGTTCAGTCCTTGGGTTGGGAAGATCCCCTAGAGAAGGAAAGAGCTGCTGCTGCTGCTGCTAAGTCGCTTCAGTCGTGTCCAACTCTGTGCAACCCCATGGACGGCAGCCCACCAGGCTCCTCCATCCATGGGATTTTCCAGGCAAGAGTACTGGAGTGGGGTGCCGTTGCCTTCTCTGAAGGAAAGAGCAAACCATTCCAATATTCTTGCCTGGGAAATCCCATGGACAGAGGAGCCTGGTGGGCTACAGTCTATGGAGTCACAAGGAGAGTCAGACACGACTTAGCAACCAAACAACAATAAAATAACTGATTCACGTTGTTGTACAGCAGAACTAATACAACATTGTAAAGCAATTATACTCCATTTAAATAAATAAAATAAATATGGATTCCATATGCTCCCCAGTATGCTGCCATTAAGAAAGAAAGAGGAATGTTAACTACTGAAAATTCTCCCATGAAACAAAGATTTAATTCTGACTCTTTAAAAAGGACGGCTGCTCCTGACCCAGCTGGCAGTGACCCACTTCAGGGGCCATGAGAGGGGTGGATCTTTGGGGAGCCAAGGGAAGAAAAAAGACTGAAGTGCAAAGCGGGCAGCTCTACGGCAGGAGCCTGAGCAAGTCATGGCCCTAGTGATCGGCTGCCCCCGAACTCCTTCGTGTGCCCCAGGAGTCCCCGCAGAAAAGAAAGTGCTGAGAAACGGGGTGATGAGAGGGGAAGCACAGGCTGGTCTTAGAAGGATAACAAGGCTGTAATCCCTGAGGCCAACAACAGACACTCACTAAGAGCTTGTGTGATACCACCCACTATGGGAGGGATACACCCTGGGACTTGATGCAAAAGGCTTTTTCAGGGAAGGGGCTTAAAAGAGCAATTAAACAAGTGACCCTTGCCTCTGATTTGCATGCCTGTAAGAACCCACAGGCCCATCCAATCCTCCCTTCATTACTCAGGACAATTCAGTCCAGGGGTATAGAATCCCTCAGTGGGGGATGAGGCTGGGACCTGGGACCCTTTGCTGCAGCGCTTGCACCTGGACAAACGTCTCCTCCAGCAACAAAATCAAAGAAACTATGAGGGACTGAACATAACTGCACATGTGTGCAGCTGGGGCAAACTGTGAACAAGATACAAAAAGACCAAAATACTCAACTGCCACTTTTGAGGTTTGTGCATGGTCCCTGCACACAGCACCATCAAGGGGGCAGGCAGACCACCTAAGCCGCTCCAGCTGCACCCACTGATCCAATCCCACCATCACCCAACTTATGAGACCAGCTTGACACCCCTCAGGGAGCGAGCCAGGGTGCCGGTTACTTGTTTTCACTCCCTCCTGCAGCACAAGTCACAGGAAAGTCTTATCTGAATTCCTCCAAAGGCCTCTCTTCAATTTCTACTGATAAAAGAGTCCAAGGACCCAGGTCGGTAACTTTTGATAGATAAAAGGATGTCCTGCTGTCCCGGCTCTGGGCTCCTCGTCTTTGTTGCATTATTACAAGAGTGAGCACGGGGCTTCCCTGATGGTGCACTGGATAAGAATCCACCTGCCAGCGCAGGGGACACAGGCTCCCTGGTCAGGGGAAATCCTGCATGCCGGAGCAGCTAAGCCTGTGGGTCCCAGCTGTTGAACCCGAGCTCCAGAGCCCACGAGAAGCCTGTGCACCTCAGCTAGAGAGTAGCCCCTGCTTGTTGCAACTAGAGAAAAGCCGGGCAGCAACAAAGACCCCAGGTGGCTGTAAAGAAAGAGTGAGCACGGCTGCCTGCCTCTCGGCTGGCTCTGGGGACGAAAATATAAGGCACTCACACAGAGGCTGCAGACTGGCCACCCCCAGGCTGATTATGGCCCATGGACTTGTTGTAATAGGTTTGCACTAGTCCAAGCAGTGAATAAATTTGCCATCAAAACAACTGGAGGATTTTCCATATACCCCTGGACCTCTAGCTCTTCTTTAAAAGGTTTGGCAACAGTGGGCCCTGACTCTGGCAACACGGTGTGGAGTTGGGCAGTGGCTGTCCTCGGAGTCCCCACAGCTCCCTACCTGAGGTCCCCACTCAGCTGCACCACCACCTGGCCCTTGCGGCACCTGGGTTTGCTGCTGCAGCTGGGGCCCCAGTTACGGTAGCAGCACCCACAAAGCTTAAGGAGACATCCCCTTAAGACATCCCCTTGGGCAGGGCTTTCTGAGCCCGACGAAGGCCTCCCTGTCAGGCTGCCCCACCTGCCCAGCACTGAAGCCTGGCCCTGGCCAGAGGGTGGCAGTGTGGTGTATGGAATGGCATTCTGGGCCGCGGCCCACGGCAAAGGGTCCTCCACCTCTGTCCCTGGTTGGCAGGGCCCTGGGCAGGCTCATTCCCACCCAGGCTGCAGAGCAGCTTCCCCTCAGGTGAGGAGTACTCACTGCTGGATTTTCAGAAATACCTTTGAGGTATAGCTGACATGCAGTTCACTGCATATATTTACACTGTGCTATTTGACAATGGGCTTTCCTGGTGACTCAGTGGTAAAGAATCTGCCTGCAATGCAAGAGACACCAGAGATGTGGGTTTGATCCCTGGGTTGGGAAGATCCCCTGGAGGAGGAAATGGCAACCCACTCCAGTATTCTTGCCTGGCAAATCCCAGGAACAGAGGAGACTGAAGGGCTACAGTCCATGGAGTCACAAAAGAATCAGATGCAACTTGATGACTAAACAACAACAATTTGACAAAATTTGACATCCATATATACCTATAAATCTAATACTGCAATTAAGATCATGAACACAGCAATTACTCCCCAAAGTTTCCCCCTGCCTGTCCTCATCCCTCACAGGTTTGTTTCCATTTTCTAAATTCTTTTGTTTTCTTTCACTTGCCATAATTAGAGATTCATCCCTGTGGCTGGTTTTATAATAGTTTTTCTCTTTTTTTGGGCCCAGTATTATTCCCATGTGTGGATATACCTTAATTTGCCTACTGTTCACCTGTAGATGGACATGCAAGTTGTTTGGGGCAATTACAGATGAAGCTGCCCTGAGGAGGATTCATGCACAAGTCTCTGGTGGCCGTTTGTTGTCCTCTGGAGGAGTGGACTCTCTGGATCTGAAGGCTGTGTGGATCTAACTTGTCAACAAAAATGCCAAGCTGGGAGGGTCCTGAACTCACCTCCTCCCATGAAAGTGAAGGTCGCTCAGTCGTGTCTGACTCTGCGACCCCATGGACTGTACAGTCCATGGCATTCTCCAGGCCAGAATACTGGAGTGGGTAGCCTATCCCTTCTCTAGCGGATTCTCCCAACCCAGGAATCACAGATTCTTTACCATCTGAGCCACCAGGGAAGCCCTCCTCCCATGGAAACACCAAATCTGCAGCTACATAGGGAACATTCTCCTATGAAAGAAACTTCACTCCTGCACATAGGATAAACAAGAAGAAAAACTCACAGGGGGGCTTCCCTGGTGGTCCAGTGGTTAACACTGGAATTCCACTGCAAGGGGTGCAAGTTCAATCCCCGGTCAGGGAATGAAGATCCCACTTACTTCACAGTGCAGCCAAAAAATAATTAAAAAATAAGATAAAACCTCACATGGAAGCCAGTAGGGAAGGCTTAGACCCTGTCTTGTGATAAAGCCCCTCCCCGCATGGCGACCCACAGGCAGAAGGAAACTAAAAATCCGGAGCTTTTCCCCTCGGAGTGAAGGGCTTGAACCCCACATCAGGCATTCCCAACTGTGAAGACCTGGCCCTGAGAGGCAAGCCCCCCAAACAGCTAGCTTTAAAAGCTTATTTCGCGAGCCCTGCATGGCTGCAGCGCAGAGAGACAGTTCTTAGAGGGCTCGAGTGGGAACTCACCAGCACCAAGGAGCAGAGCAGAGGCGGCCAACTGAAAAGTGCCCAGACTTCCTGCCAAAGGGGCTTATTTGCTGATTTTGAAGCTTTGGCCTGAGACCTGGGGCCAGTTGAAATACACTCCAAAGACAGAGGCAGGTGGGCACCGTCTTCACATTCTCCCTCTGCCTCACTCCAGGGAGCTCATATCCCTTGTGGCTGAGACTCCAGAGCTCGTGGGCTTATTAGCAGTCTTAGTTGCCCCGGAGCATGTGGGATCCTACCCCCAGACCAAGAGTCGAACCCGTGTCCCCTGCACTGTAAGGAGGATTCTTTTTTTTTTTTTTCCTTTTCTATTTTATTTATTTGGCTGCATTGGGATCTTTGGTTGTAGCTCGCAGGCTCTGGGGCATGCAGGCTCAGTAGTTGTGGCACCTGGGCTTAGCTGCTCTGAGATATGTGGGATCCTAGTTCCCTGACCAGGGATCGAACCCATGTCCCCTGCATTGGCAGGACGACTCCAAACCACTGGACCACCAGGAAAGTCCCTGTAAGGTGGGTTCTTAACCACCAGGGAAGCCTCCTGGGGTATGGTTCTTGACTGCCTAGCTTGAGTGGCTGGTGGGGCAACATCTTTCATTCTCCATTTCTCAAGGATTACTGTCTTTTATTGTCTGCTAGCCAACATCTTGAAAAACCATTATTTTATATATTGTGTCTTTTTTTTTTTTTTTCCAGTTGTTTCATCTAGGAGGGTAATCTAATTTAGTTCTTGTTACTCTTGGAAGCACATAAGTCTTCACTGGTTGGTTTTAATCAAGTCAACTAGACTTGAAAAGAAATATCAGGTGCAAATAAATAATCCCATTGGTCATGGAAACCTTCTGGTCTGGAAAACATGCCTCCAAAGCTCCCTTCTGCTCCCTCTTCAGCTGCTGCCTCCTTGAAGTTCAATTTCAAGGGCTCAGTGATATTAGTGTTTGAAATTCAGAAATGAATCTGCATAATAGTCAACAATAAGTAACACTGGTTTGGCTGGATTCTGTTACCAACCTGGGTCCTTGCACTCTTTAATCAACAGAAATTGATAAGAGGTCATGAGGTGGGAGGTAGATGGGCCCCTGGGCTGGACACGTGTTTGTCAAGTGGAGTAAAATTCAAGCTTTTTTCTCACTCAGACACTCCAAGGACAAAGCTGGTGGTAAAAGCTGAGCTCTGCTAAAGTTAAGAGATAAGGTCTCCTGAGGTCAAGGAAGACCTCCCTGTCTGCACATGTGCAGGAAGGCTTCTTGGGGGTCCAAAAGGGAGGGGCCCCCACCCCATAATAAGTATGAACATGCACCCACAGGCCTCTGTGATGGGATCCATCTTAGAAAAAGTTGCCCACGCATCTTGGGGAGGGTTCAAGGGCCAGTCAGGTGTGTTGAAAGGAACAAGAGAATTGGCCAAGGGTAAACAAAGACCTGGGCTTCCCAGGATGCTCAGTGGTAAGAATCTGCCTGCCAGTTCAGGAGATGCAAGAGACGCAGGGTTCGATCCCCGGGTCAGGAAGATGTCCTGAAGAAGGAAATGACAACTCACTCCATTATTCCGGTCCAGAAAATTTCCCGGACAGAGGAGCCTGGCGGGCTACCGTCCAGGGCATCACAGAGCCAGACACAACGGCCCGCATGCATGCAGAGTCCAAGGCCCCGTGTGGGTAACATGGGTACCTCCCTCCCTGACGGCAGAACCACCTTCTCTTCGGAAACTTTCCACTCTCGTTCCACTCCTGCACTCCCAGAGGCTTCTCACCCGCTCCGAAACCCAGAACGCAGCGCCCACCGCCCCCTCATCTGAATCCCTGACGCCTGAGCCGTGGAGCCTTGGCTGCCCTTCCCAGACCAGCTTCCACCCAGGGTCCTGCTTCTCCTCCATCTGTTCTCCGGCCAGCCTCCAGCTGGCCACGCTCCAGGCTCAGGTGTCCTTGCAGTACAGCGCCGGACACACAGCAGTGGCCTTCGTAACAACTTTATGGAACGACTCAGTGGGTATGTGTGCACTGGGAGGTCAGGCCCTCCTGCCATCACTGCTGGTTTAAGCCTCACACGCTCTGGGGGCCCCCTCCAAGGCCCCTGACCTCCAGCTGGACAATTGCTGTGTAGCCAGAGTGCATAGCTAAGCAAAGCTGGAGGGACCCAGTGCCCCGCTGTGTACAGTAATGCCCAGCTCAGTAGGGTACACTGCGGCAATTGGAAATAAATTGGATCACAGAAGTGCACGCCTCCCTTAAGCCTTTGGGAAGGGTCATACTTAGCAGGGAGCCTGGGGAGAGTTCCAGGAACCCAGGGGTTTTCCTGGTGACATTGCTAGGGGCCCAGCTCTGAGCTGTCATATTCCAGGAAAAGGTTGCCAAGGAGGAGTGCCAGGCAGTCAAAGGACTTTGACCATATCTGACACTGGGGTGAGGGTAGAGTGGGGAAGGGGAACCGGTTACAGAAAGGAAACTGTCAGGGGCTGCCCGCCACTTACCCAGGGCCTGACCTGCTTCCTCTTCACGGTCCTCTGGACCTTCGCCTTGACCTCTGCCAGGAGCTGCTGCTGCCCACCATGGATGCAAAAGGGCTCTGTGAGGACTCCCCTGGTGACGGCTGCCACTGCAGGGGACACAGGTTCCATCCCTGGTCTGAGAAGATCCCACAGGCCTGTGTCACAACTACTGACACAGCGCTCCAGAGCCACAGCTGCTGAGCCTGGGTGCTACAACTCCTGGGGCCGTGTGCCCCGTGAGCCTCAATGGAGGAGCCACGACAATGGGAAGCCCATGCACTGCAACTAGAAAAAACCCAAGCAAAACAACGAAGACCCAGCACAGCCAAAAAAAAAAAAAGAAAACGGTGCTGAAAATGGTAGGAGATGGAATTTCACTTCTGCCTAGCCTGTGCCCCCCGACAGCTCCTTTGGGTGGGAACTGTACCCACCTCCAGGGACCAACACCCCTGCTTTGGAGGTGACCACCCAAGGGCTGTGCTGGCAGCTGGGAGGGTCAAGGGTCTCTCTATGAAGAAGGCTCTGCTCTCTGCTGTCTTCCCTGTGCAGATGGGGCCCTGGTCACACACCTAGTCTACCTGGGGTGGAGTTCTGATGGGCAGATTTGCAGTGCACGAAGGACCCAAGAGGTTCTCGATAACCCTGCACGTTTTTGGCTGTTGGCGAAGTTAGAACAGAGGCAACAGAAAGGAAGTAACTCTTATTCATAAAAATAATATTGCATGCTCAGTCACTTGGCTGTGTCCAATTCTTTGCGACCCCATGGACTGCAACCCTCCAGGTTCCTTTGTCCATGGGATTTTCCAGGCAAGAATACTGGAGTGGGTTGCCATTACCTTCTCCAGGGGATCTTCCCAACCTACAGATTGAACCTGAATCTCCTGCATTGCCAGGCTGATTCTTTACCACTGAGATTATCGTTAGCTAGATTCTAAAAGCAGATGAGAATAGAAAACCATAAGCCTATCTCACTTATGAACACAGATATGATGTCCTAAATAAAACACGGGTCCATAACCTGTTATTCAAGGTTCTGAAACCTAAAAAGCTCTGAAACTGCAATATCTCCCATAAGTCATTTGGAGGCAGAACTTGCAGTGAAGAGAGGCCAATTATACACCTTATTTTTCCCACGTAGGTTAATTTTCAAAAGTTTGTGGCAGAAATTTTATGATGTTTAATTACAGCGATCTTCTCTAGATTTGTGTGTTAACAGAGTATGTGGTATATCCATTATTTTCCCTTTCGGAGATCCAAAAACATTGAAATTCTGGTTGCACTGTGCAGCCGGTGAATTTTCCTGACCAGGGATCGAACCCATGCCCCTGAGAGGGTTAATAGCCTTGGTAGGGAGACCAGAGGTCCCCAAGCAGCAGGAGGAAATAGCTGCAAGTGGCAGACTCTTCTTCTTTTTTCTCTTCTAATCCTGTGTTGTCATGGCGACACCTGGTTCCACCTGAACTTAACTTCTCTCAAACCTTGAGCTAACTAATGCATTTTTCTTATGGAAATATTTTTCTTAAGCGATGTTAATGAAACTATGTATTTGCCTTGGAATCTGCCTTTTTTCAAATCAGTTCTGCCTAAGACTCAAACCTTGAACTGATAATGGCTCGCAGCAAACCAGTACTTCTCACTCATGGAAATCTTCTCTCAAACTGTGTTAATGAGACTACCTGGTTTGCTTGGAAATTTGGCTTTCTTCAGGATTCCTGTCAACTGTTTTATTGCCGGGGAGTGGGAGGTGGGGGATAGGGGGGTGGGGGGTGGTGACTCACCTTGTGCCGGTGCTATCTCAAAATGTGTGTTGTGGGCGAGGGCCTGGTGCAACTCTCTCAGTTTTGAGGCGTTCTTTATCTGATTAGCAACATGATAACAGGCATATTCAGTTCAGTTCAGTCGCTCAGTCGTGTCCGACTCTTTGCGACCCCCTGAATCGCAGCACGCCAGGCCTCCCTGTCCATCACCATCTCCCAGAGTTCACTCAGACTCACGTCCATCGAGTCAGTGATGCCATCCAGCCATCTCATTCTGGGTCGTCCCCTTCTCCTCCTGCCCCCAATCCCTCCCAGTATCAGAGTCTTTTCCAATGAGTCAACTCTTCGCATGAGGTGGCCAAAGTACTGGAATTTCAGCTTTAGCATCATTCCCTCCAAAGAAATCCCAGGGTTGATCTCCTTCAGAATGGACTGGTTGGATCTCCTTGGACTCTCAAGAGTCTTCTCCAACTCCACAGTTCAAAAGCATCAATTCTTCGGCACTCAGCCGTCTTCACAGTCCAACTCTCACATCCATACATGACCACAGGAAAAACCATAGCCTTGACTAGACGGACCTTAGTAGGCAAAGTAATGTCTCTGCTTTTCAATATGCTATCTAGGTTGGTCAAATTTTTCTTCCAAGGAGTAACGGTCTTTTAATTTCATGGCTGCAGTCACCATCTGCAGTGATTTTGGAGCCCCAAAAAATAAAGTCTGACACTGCTTCCACTGTTTCCCCATCTATTTGCCATGAAGTAATGGGACTGGATGCCATGATCTTCATTTTCTGAATGTTGAGCTTTAGGCCAACTTTTTCATTCTCCACTTTCACTTTCATCAAGAGGCTTTTTAGTTCCTCTTCACTTTCTTCCACAAGGGTGATGTCATCTGCATATCTGAGGTTATTGATATTTCTCCCGGCAATCTTGATTCCAGCTTGTGATTCTTCCAGTCCAGCATTTCTCATGATGTACTCTGTATAGAAGTTAAATAAGCAGGGTGACAATATACAGCCTTGACGTACTCCTTTTCCTATTTGGAACCAGTCTGTTGTTCCATGTCCAGTTCTAACTGTTGCTTCCTGACCTGCATACAGATTTCTCAAGAGGCAGGTTAGGTGGTCTGGTATTCCCATCTCTTTCAGAATTTTCCACAGTTTATTGTGATCCACACAGTCAAAGGCTTTGGCATAGTGAATAAAGCAGAAACAGATGTTTTTCTGGAGCTCTCTTGCTTTTTCTATGATCCAGCGGATGTTGGCAATTTGATCTCTGGTTCCTCTGCCTTTTCTAAAACCAGCTTGAACATCAGGAAGTTCACAGTTCATGTATTGCTGAAGCCTGGCTTGGAGAATTTTGAGCATTACTTTACTAGCGTGTGAGATGAGTGCAACTGTGCGGTAGTTTGAACATTCTTTGGCATTGCCTTTCTTTGGAATTGGAATGAAAACTGACCTTTTCCAGTCCTGTGGCCACTGCTGAGTTTTCCAAATTTGCTGGCATATTGAGTGCAGCACTTTCAAAGCATCATCTTTCAGGATTAGAAACAGCTCAACTGGAATTCCATCACCTCCACTAGCTTTGTTCGTAGTGATGCTTTCTAAGGCCCACTTGACTTCACATTCCAGGATGTCTGGCTCTAGATGAGTGATCACACCATCATGATTATCTTGGTCTTGAAGATCTTTTTTGTACAGTTCTTCTGTGTATTCTTGCCACCTCTTCTTCATATCTTCTGCTTCTCTTAGATCCATACCATTTCTGTCCTTTATCGAGCCCATCTTTGCATGAAATGTTCCCTTGGTATCTCTAATTTTCTTGAAGAGATCTCTAGTCTTTCCCATTCTGTTCTTTTCCTCTATTTCTTTGCATTGATCGCTGAAGAAGGCTTTCTTATCTCTTCTTGCTATTCTTTGGAACTCTGCGTTCAGATGCTTATATCTTTCCTTTTCTCCTTTGCTTTTCGCTTCTCTTCTTTTCACAGCTATTTGTAAGGCCTCCTGAGACAGCCATTTTGTTTTTTGCATTTCTTCTCCATGGGGATGGTCTTGATCCCCGTCTCCTGTACAGTGTCACGAACCTCCGTCCATAGTTCATCAGGCACTCTAACTATCAGATCTAGGCCCTTAAATCTATTTCTCACTTCCACTGTATAATCATAAGGGATTTGATTTAGGTCATACCTGAATGGTCTAGCGGTTTTCCCTACTTTCTTCAATTTAAGTCTGAATTTGGCAATAAGGAGTTCATGATCTGAGCCACAGTCAGCTCCTGGTCTTGTTTTTGCTGACTGTATAGAGCTTCTCCATCTTTGACTGCAAAGAATATAATCAATCTGATTTCGGTGTTGACCATCTGGTGATGTCCATGTGTAGAGTCTTCTCTTGTGTTGTTGGAAGAGGGTGTTTGGTATGACCAGTGCATTTTCTTGGCAAAACTCTATTAGTCTTTGCTCTGCTTCATTCCGCATTCCAAGACCAAATTTGCCTGTTACTCCAGGTGTTTCTTGACTTCCTACTTTTGCATTCCAGTCCCCTATAATGAAAAGGACATCTTTTTTAGGTGTTAGTTCTAAAAGGTCTTGTAGGTCTTCATAGAACCATTCAACTTCAGCTTCTTCAACGTTACTGGTTGGGGCATAGACTTGGATTACCGTGATTTTGAATGATTTGCCTTGGAAACGAACAGAGACCATTCTGTCGTTTTTGAGATTGCATCCAAGTACTGCATTTCAGACACTTTTGTTGACCGTGATGGCTACTCCATTTCTTCTGAGGGATTCCTGCCCACAGTAGTAGATATAACGGTCATCTGAGTTAAATTCACCCATTCCAGTCCATTTTAGTTCGCTGATTCCTAGAATGTTGACATTCACTCTTACCATCTCTTGTTTGACCACTTCCGATTTGCCTTGATTCATGGACCTGACATTCCAGGTTCCTATGCAATATTGCTCTTTACCATCGGACCTTGCTTCTACCACCAGTCACATCCACAACTGGGTATTGTTTTTGCTTTGGCTCCGTCTCTTCATTCTTTCTGGAGTTATTTCTCCACTGATCTCCAGTAGCATATTGGGCACCTACTGACCTGGGGAGTTCCTCTTTCAGTGTCCTATCATTTTGCCTTTCATACTGTTCATGGGGTTCTCAAGGCAAGAATACTGAAGTGGTTTGCCATTCCCTTCTCCAGTGGACCACATTCTGTCAGACCTCTCCACCATGACCTGCCCGTCTTGGGTTGCCCCTCAAAATGTTTTTTCCTTTAAGGCCAGAACTGATGATTACACAACAAACAACTCAGTTTAAACTTGGTACTAAGGATTATATAACAACAATGTATCCTGCTTGAGGATAGTTTCTCCTTCCTGAAAAGCTTCTGACTAATTCTGACATTTTTGAATGTACATTGTGGAAGTGGGTCTGGTAAAATTTTTACAACCTTGAGACCTTCTTTAGATTTATTATAACAACTAATTAAAAAATAATTCCCTTGCTAAAGACTAGCAAGCAGGGCACTCTCCATCCCCCTTCTGATGTCTATGTCAGAAGTTTTCTTTGTCCCTTTTCTTATTTTAATAAAACTCTGCTACACAAAAGCTCGTGAGTGATCAAGCCTGGTCTCTGGTCCCAAAGATAAATCTTCTTTGGAGCTCACAAATCCAATATTGTTCACCATAAGCTATCATCTTGGGGGCTTGTCCAGGATCTTCAGGACAAGGTAAGAACACTCAGAGCTCTAGCCTCTCTGCTTTCTCAGTATATACATTTTCCACTTTACTAACTCTTCGGTGTGCTTCTGTGAATGAATGACATGCCCTCCACGAAGCAAGTGATGAGCCCTGATCTGCGGTTTTGCGGTACCTCATCATGACTGACGGCAGCCCCAAAAAGGGGAGCCTTGTTGGGTGTCTATACCGACCTGCCAATGCCAAGAGACACCCAAGGTCCCTGCTAGGGAGCGACCAGAGATGGGCAAAGCGTGTGGACCGAACTTTCCTTTCTCGGTCACCTTTTCCTGGTCCTTTTGACCATTTCATAATTGCGTGGGCAATCAGAACTACTAAACTAATCTGTCGGATCATAGAGTTTCCATGGACTTGTGATTCATGCCATTAGTACGTACTTTTACTTAAATCCCAAGCTTAGTAGTCATGGGGAACCCAGACTTGCCAGCAACATGTTCGGGAATTAGGCAGAACTCTAGCTTCAGCAGAGTCTCTCTCCTGGCTGACGGTCTCAGGGGCCAGAGTCCTCAAAGTGAGTCCTTGTCATAGCTGTGCCTCCAAACTATATGGATGGAAGTGCTGCGAGCGAGCATGAGGTTTCTAAGAACACAAGTCAGGAATCCCAGTTTGGGAGTACGGTGGGCTTCTTCCTTCGGTAGTACTAGCTCTTAGTGGACTAGATAAAGCTCTCCAGTGGCTTACTGACGTGGCAATGATTCGTCTACTGCCTTCAGGACTGTACTCAGACGCAGGAACAGGCACACAGAAGACGGATGCTTCCCCTAGTAGTGCTACCTTGGGAAACATTCCAGGAAACTACTCGGGAAAATCAAGCAAAGGACGTGGTGGTATGGAACTGGAAATCAACCCGGGATGCCCTCAGGCCTCCTCCTGGTGCATCTCCACCCCACCTCAGTGGTAGAACCGGGAGGGACGAGTAGGGCGCCTGCATCTAGAAGGGACAGACCAAGTCCAGCCAGGGAAGGGAAGCTTCGGTGGAAAGTCTGTCTATACCCCCATCTACAGCAGGGAGGGACACCTCCGATGGAAGGAAGCAAAGGTGCTGGTTGCTGCTTTTTTCTCTCTTACAGATGGGAGCTGCTCAAAGTTCCAGACTTACACCCTTGGATTGTGTCCTGAAAAGCTGGGATGAGTTTGACCCCCAGAGTTTAAAGAAGACACACGCCTGACTTTCTTTTGCAAATCCACGTGGCCACAGTATCTGTAGGAGGGTGGCAGGCGATGGCCGGTTGAAGGGTCTCTTAATTACGATACTGTTTTACAGCTAGACCGGTTCTGTAGAAGACAGCGGAAATGGGCAGAAGTGCCGCGCGTGTTACTCTTTTTCTCTCTGTGAGATATACCAGACTTACGTCCTAAGGGTACAGATTTGGGTGTAAAGCCTTCAGCTCCCTCCTGTCCTCTTACTCTGCCTCTGCCTCGGGGCTCACAGCTGAGCAGACTGAGAGTCAAGGAATCCCTCTAGGAAGTGTTACCTCGGGCTCAACAGAAGTTCAAACAACCCCAGTTCCAATGCAGCCTCAGACTACTTTGGTTTCAACAGGAGCTCAGACAGTCAAAGTAGAGGAGGCGCAGACAACCAAAACAGGATGAGACAGAGGATGAGAAAGAGGAAAAGCAGGTTTCTCTAATCTATCCCTGGGAACATATGCAGAGGGTAGCTAGAGGGGCTGAGGAACAGCCACACAACTCACTGCCTCTTCAGGAGGCCCCCACAGGGGGAAATAACCAACCCATAAAAATCCACAAGCCCTTTACTTACCCAGAGGTACAACAGATAGAGAGAGATCTGGGAGACGATCTAGAAGGTCCAGAAAAGTACATAGTAGCCTTTACGGGACTAACTTTACTTTATGAGCTTACTTGGAGATATGTAATGTATGTCTTGGGACAGACACTGGCTCCTCTAACTCGAGAGATGGAGTTTTGGGGGAAGGTACTGCTTTTGAAGAGGAATGGATTGAGGGTGAGGCGTGGGGAAAGCTGGAGCATGAAATAGCTCTCCTCCCTATGGGGAGCCAAGCAGTTCCCATAGCAGACCCAGATTGGGATGATCACAAAGAAAAAGGGATATGGGGGCAGACCCACTTTATCAACTGCATTATTGAAGGGCTTAAGAGAGCTCAAACTAAGCCTCTAAATTATGCTAAGTTGGCTGACAGAACAAGGAGAGAAAAAAGCTCCCGGCAGATTCCTAGAGAGACTTTGGGAAGGCCTTAGAAAGTTCACTAGTATTTCTCCTGAGAATGCAGAGGGAGAGACAACCTTAAAAGATAAATTTCTCACTCACTGAGCTCCAGAGAGCCACCGTAAGTTACAAAAACAGGCGTTTGGACCAAATCAGTCTTTAGAAAAACTGTTGCAGCTGGCTCAGACAATATATTACAGTGAAGAATATGAGGAGGAAAAACAACAGAAAAAGAACCAAAGAAAAGGTCCAGGCTCTAGTGATGACTGCGGAAAACGTTATGAATCAGCCTGAAGAGAAAAATGCCCAGAGGAGCCCAGGTGAAAAGGGACAAGCTTGCTAGTACTGTGGAAAGGAGGGGCATCTCAAACCAAGTTGCTCTCAGATGTCTAAGCCACCCCCTGCTCCCTGTCCAGTCTGTAAAGGACCACCCTGGAGGAGAGACTGCCCTCAGAGGTGTAGGCCCCAGGGGTCGGGGTCTCAGGACAATCAGGACTGAAGGTGCCCAGGGGTCCCCACACAAGCTCCTGTCCTAATAACACCCCAGGAACCCAGGGTGTGAATAACTGTGGGGGCCAATCCGTTGATTTCCTTTTGGATGCTGGGGCAACTTTCTCTGTGCTCACTGAAGCCCCTGGTCTGCTTTCCTCCTGATCCACTACCATAATGGGGCTGTTGGGACAAGCCAAATGCTGTTATATCAGTCATCCCTTAAGCTGTGCCTGGGACTCTGTGCTGTTTTCTCACGAGTTTCTGACCGTGCCAGAGTCTCCCTCACCCCTTCTGGGAAGGGATATACTGAGCAAGGTCCAAATCTCTATTTTCACGAATACGGAGCCTGCTCTTTCTCTCCCATTAATTGAATAAAATGTAAATCCTAAAGTGTGGGCTGATGGAAAAACTTGGTGGTCGAGCACAAAATGCTTTTCCTGTCATTATCAAGCTCAAAGACCCTCACCTATTTCCACATCAAAAGCAGTACCCACTAAAGCCGGTAAGGAAGCGTTAAAACCCATCATTGGGAATTTAAGGGAGCAGGGGTTATTAATTCCCTGTAATAGTCCATGCAACACTCCTATTTTTTGTGTGAAAAAGTCAAACAATAAATGGAGACTAGTTCAAGATTTACAAATAATAAAGGAGGCTGTGGTTCCTTTTACTCATATGCCAAAAACAAATGGATTTTTCTTGCTTACAGGTCTGGGTAGACACTTTACTGAATGGATTGAGGCCTTTCCCTACTGTAATGAACAGGCTAAGGATGTTATAAAAATTTTAATACATGAAATTGCTCCCAGGTTTGGGCTGCCACAGAGCCCCCAGAGCAAAAATGGCTCTGCCTTTAAAGCTGCTGTAACTCAAGGGGTGTCAAAAGCACTAGGAATAAAATATCACTTACACTGTTCCTGGACACCCCAATCTTCAGGCGAGGTAGAAAAGGCTAATGACATTATTAAGAGACATCTGCATAAATTAACTCAAGAGACTCAGGACAATTGGCTTAAAGTTCTACCCATAGCTTTAATGAGGGCTCAGACTGCCCCCCAAAAGGAGTGACTGTCCCCCTTTGAATGTATCTATGGAAGACCCTTCTTACTCACAGACATTGTTATAGACCCTGAAGCCTTGGAATTAACTAAGTATGTGACTCAGCTTTCAGCTTTTCAACCTTCTCTTCAATTGAAGGCTTCCCGTGGTGGGTTTCTCCACTTCAAGGAAAGGTCTTTCTTCAACTCTGAGAATACCTTCACCAACGACAGTTGTATGTGACGCCTCTTCTTGATCTGATGACATCTAGCAGTCCTAAGGTGGACTGATATAACTTTGGACATAATGTAACTTTTAATTTTGATTGTGTTTTAACCTGGTTTAATGACTATTTTGCCTCACATCTGTAGCTGTATGACGGGGTTTGTTTCTAACCGTTTGAAAGCTTTTAGGTTACAAATGGTGGTCCAGGCTCCTATGAGTGCCACAGCCTCCTCCAACTATTACTTGGGGCCCCTGGATCAGAGACCCTCCGTATGAGGGTTATGTTGCCTCAACAATTTAGGGACAGCGCCCCTCAACAGCAGGAAGTAGTTATGGAATGAAAACAACTCCCCTTTCCCTTGGCAACATAATTCTCCTAAAAGAAAAGAGGGAGAATGAGAGAGTCAATTCCTAGTCATGTTGATAAGAGGTCCGGGTTGATAAGAAGTCCGGGTTCCCTGAGGAGGAGACAGGGGTCTGGAATTCTCAAGGAGGAGGAAAGGACAAACGTCTTTTCTTTTTCTCTACATTCCTTAATCTTAGCCACATAAAACGTTTTTTTCTTTAAGCCCGGAACTGATGATTACACAACAAACAACTCAGTTTAAACTCTGTACTAAGGATTATATAGCAACAATGTGTCCTGCTTGAGGAGAGTTTCTCCTTCCTGAAAACCTTCTGACTAACTCTGATATCTTAGAAAGTATATTGTGGGAATGGGTCTGGTAAAATTTTTCTTTGTTAAGTTCTAGTCCTGTTATCTTAAAGTGTAAATTGTGGGAGCAGGTCTGGTAAAAGTTTTACAACCTTGAGACGTTCTTTTGATTTATTGTAATAACTAATTTAAAAAGTATATAATTCCCTTGCTAACACTAGTGAGGGGGGCACTCTCATCCTCCTTCTGATGTCTGTGTCAGAAGCTCTCTCTGTCCCTTTTGTTACTTTAATAAACTCCGCTGCACAAAAGCTCTTGAGTGATCCATCAAGCCTGGTCCCTGGTCCCAAAGCTAAATCTTTGGAGATCACGAATCCGACATTGTTCACCATAAGCTATTGTGTACAATCCTTTTAGGATTCCTAAAGCGATAAAACTTGACTTTCCTCTAGAAAAAAAACAAAAATAACCAAGCAGCCTAGTGCTTTCTGCCAGGTCCTTGCAGACCTCTGCTCAGCAACCATCCTCCAATGTAGACTGTGATGCCAGCAAACGTCCCTGGGCCAAGGACTGCTATTTGCTGGGTGACTGCCGTGTGATGAGTGGGCTGCGTGTTCACATACATGCCTGGGACCCCTTGTGGTGCAGGATAGAGCAGCGGCTGGGCCATGGCCAAGGGTTTCAATAAGGAAATCCAAGGAGACCAAGAATTTTAGACTGGACTTGGCCTTCCAAGCTGGCTGAGGACATGTTTATCAAGGTCCGAAAGGAAGGATGTATTTTGGACTTCCCTGGTGGTGCAGTGGATAAGAATCTGCTTGCCAGCACAGGGAGACACTGGTTCAATCCCCGGCCTGGGAAGAGCCCACAGGCTGCAGAGCGGCTGAGCGCGTGTGGCACGGCTGCTGAGCCTGAGGTCTAGAGCCTGCGGGCTGCAACCACTGAGCCCACAGGCTGCAACTCCTGCAGCCCGTGTGTCCCAGAGCTGTTGCTCCACAGAGAGAGAAGCCCCTTGGTGAGAAGCCACGCAGGGTTCCCTTTGCAAGTCTTGGTTCCCTCAGTTCCTTCATTAACGCCTTTTCAAAAAGATAAGGGCCATCCCGGAAACCCCCGCAGCATCTCTGTCCCAGTGTCTTGGGTAGCCTCGGGTCCCTTCATTTAAAGGTAAAAAGATATTGAGAGTCTGGTTGTAGGGTAATACAGAAAAATGCATCTCTGAGGTCCAAAACAGAGAAATATTGGGTGTTCCCTGGCATTTGGGTGAGGAGGGTACAGGGTTTGGCACCAGTGGGTGAATAGGGATGATGACCTCATTTACTGCTCATAAGTCTTGTATAAACGGACACTCCCCGTCAGCGGGGCCTGGCAGAGCCTAATGAATCTGTGTTTTAGGAATTTACTGAAGAGTGGTTGGATGCTGCTCAGGGCCTCAGGCTTTAAAAGATACTGTCTCTTTTAAGGGTATCTTTCTGCAGGGCTTAATCTTTTTTATTTCAACTCTATTAAAAAATTTTTGACTGTTTTATTTTGTTGTTGTTTCATGTATTGATATTCTTATTTCTTTTTTTTTAAAATTGAAGTATAGTTGATTTACAATGCTGTGCCAATCTCTGCTGTACAGCAAAGTGACTCTGTTTTACACATACATACATTCTTTTTTAAAAATATTCTTTTCCATTATAGTTATCCCAGAAGGTTGGATATAGTTTCCTGTGGTGCGCAGGAGGACGTTATCGTTCATCTATTCCAAATGGAAGAGCTGCCTCCGCCAGCCCCGAGTTTCCAGTCCATCCCTTTCCTTCCACCCCTCCCCCTTGGCAGTCACAAGCTTCTTCTCTATGTCCATGAGTCTGTTTGGTAGACAGGTTCATTTGCGCTGTATAGATTCCACGAATAAGTTATAACGTATAGCGTTTGTTTAGTATGGTGATCTCCAGGCCCATCCACGTTGCTGCACATGGCCTTATTTCACTCTTTTTAGTGGCTGAGTAGGGTTTCCTGTGGTATGCACACACACCACACCTCCTTTATCCGTTCCTCTGCTGATGGGCCTTTAGGGTGTTTCCATGTCTTGGCTACTGTGACTGTGCTGTTATGAACATAGGGGTGCATGTATCTTTTTGAATTACAGTTTTGTCTGAATATATGCCCAGGAATGGGATTGCTGGATTTCATTTTTTGAGAGATCTTCATACTTTTTTCCACAGTGGCTGCACCGATTTACATCCCCACCAACAGTGTAGGAGGATTCCCTTTTCTCCACGGCCTCTCCAGTGATGATTGATTTCAGATTTCTGAAAGGCGGTCATGCTGACTGGTGTGAGGTGGTGCCTCATTGTGGTTTTGACCTGCTTTTCTCTAGTAATTGGTGACGCCGAGCATCTTGGCATGTGCCTGTTGGCCACCTGTACATCTTCTTTGGAGAAATGTCTGTTTAGGTCTTCTGCATAGTTTTTGATTGAGTTGGTTTTTTTGTTATTGAAGGAGCTGCCTGTATGTTTTGGAGGTGGATCCCTTGTTGGTCGCATAATTTGCAAATACTTACTCCCAGTCTGTAGGCTGTCTTTTCACTTTGTTTATGGTTTCCTTTGCTGTGCGAAAGCTTGGAAGTTTGATTAGGTCCCATTTGTTTACTTTTGCCTGTACTTCTATTGCCTTGGGAGACCTAAGAAAAATAATTTGTGTATGTTCCCTTCTAGGAATTTTATGGTGTCATGGCTTTATCTTTAAGGCTCATTTTTTTTAGCCTTATAAATAAATCCACTCAAATCTTATTCAGTGTGGCTACATGGGATCAGATTTCTTTTCTGCAAAACTTTTACAGCTTTCTTCTGTTCATTCAGCCCTTTGTTTATTTTCCTCTTTTAATTCTGGAAAAACCAGTCATACTACTTTATAATGAAGTTATAAAGTAACTTTAACTAAAACACACTCAATCCTCATACATTTCCTCACAGAAAACACATCATACTTTCCTCGCATACTTTTTGTGCCTAATTGGTTCCCTTCAATCCCATTGTTTCTAGTAGTTTTAATTACATGTAGTAATTATAATTGTTAACCATTTATAAACTTTCTTTTACAGAGAAAACTAGGAAGTGGACAATAATGAACTCTCTCTCACACACCAGTGTTCTACGAGCAGACTAGCAAATTTTTAAAATACAGACCATCTCACAATCTTTTGTAAACTTTTATTAACATAAGTGTTCCACATACACATGGGAGCACTCAGAAATGCGGGACTCAAAAACATGTTTAGAACTTCGCTTTATATACCATCTTTTTAAAAAAATTCACGTATTTTTCTTTTTTTTTCTTTCATTGATTTTTCTTGGCTGCACTGCACAGTATGTGGGATTTTAGTTCCCCGACCAGGGATCAAACTCTCGCTTCTGGAGTAGGAGCACAAAACCGTAGCCACTGAGCCATCAGGGACGCTCCCCATCTCACAATCTTCAGAGACAACGTTTCTTTATAGTTCAGTTTTCATGTTTATGCATAGACCCAAATATGTTTAGCTTTTCTGTACTATATAAAAACCAGGTGCCAAGAATATATGGGGTTGGTGGTAATTTGTTCAGCTAAGGGAGCTGGAGGGATTTAGAATACGCCACCCCAAAATGTGCCAGTTTAGAGTAAGGATCCTTTTGACCTGAAGGCAAGTGAGAAACAGCACACTCAGGGACTGTTCTCTGCCCTAACCCTTTCTGCCAAAAGGCAGGATGTAAATTTTCATTTGTAAAGGTGTTCTCTTCCCATAATAAGAAACTTGGTGACCTCACTTGTTGCTTAGTCACTAAGTCTAAAATAACAGTTTTACAGCCCCATGGACTGGAGCCCGCCAGGCTCCTCTGTCCATGGGATTTCCCAGGGAAGACTGCTGGAGTGGGTTGCCATGCCCTTCTCCAGGGAATCTTCCTGACCCATATCTCCTGAGTCTTCCTGCATCAGCAGGCAGATTCTTTACCACTGTGTCACCTGGGAAGCCCAAAGGAGAGGCTGTGGCTGCACTGGTCAGGAAATAAAGTTTATTTCCTAGTCACCTTCCCACAATTATAGCCCCTAAGAACTCAAACCGCTCTCTCTGTCTAGTTACTCCTCCACAATTTATCACTCTTTATTAAGTGTATAAGCGCCAGTGTCTTAACTGCTTTTTGGGTTTTTCACTCCTTTTCTCTGAAACTCTTATACACATAAAATTAAAATTGTATGCATTTTCTCCTGCTAAGGTTCTGTGTAAGAGGAAAACTCTACTCAATAAAGTGTTAGTTCTACCCAAGGGACCATTTTAGTCAAAATTAATGAAAACAGCCCTGCCTTCACCCTTCTAGCCACTCAGAGATAAACTCAAGTTGCCTGCCTAATGCAAGTGTCCCCCGAGTAATTAATGAAAGGAGAGAGCAGACACTGACCACACATGAGGCCTTGATGTTTCCTAGTCAACTCCCACACACCCTGCGTGGGAAAGGAAGACGGAATAACAGAGAGAAACAAATGGTACAGTACACGTGCTGGGGGAGAAACCCACATGAAAAGTAACGCACAGCGGTGGCTTGGAACTCTGGCTCATAGAGCATCCTCAACAAAGAACAGTCCGCGTGTGAAAGGATGACAGGACAAAGGAAAGCCTTCCCAGGGAGCCAGACGTGGGAAGGTAAACTTATGGGAGGAGATAATGGATAAGGAGTGAGCTTTGCTCACAGTGGACTCCTCTGGTGCCATCTCTGGGCTGGTAAGAGTCTGTCTCCAGTAAGAGGAGAATTTATAACCTGCCTTTACGTGAAAGAAGGGGAGGATAGAGGCAGCTTTTCTGCACTTCTGCCTCTTCATTGCCTTCAACTCTGAAGCACGTTTATGCCCAAATGCATATTTTGGGGTGATGTTTTGATTTCCTTCACTGGCTTCATGCTTAAGCTATAATAAAACCATTTTCCTGCTACTTCTGTGGAGTTTAACGGGTTTGGAGATGACCGTGCTTTTTATTGTTTTTCCCCAACACCTCTCTTCTCCGAGGCTGCCCTTGATGAGTTCTTGTGGGGAGCCCTCCCACCACTTGGCGCGCTGACCCCAGCTGGCAGCTCACGCAGGCCCTGAGCATAGGCTCCGGGCTCGAGAGGTCCGGGTGCACTCCAGGATAGAGTGGCCGCATGGAAACCAGGGACAGCAGGATTTAGACAGATGGGGTCATGCTTGAGGGGAAGAGGACAGGACAAAGCGGCGGGAGGCTGGACTCCACGAGGCCAAGTTGAGGCCAGCGCCAGCCAGGCTTGGAGGCCCTCAGACTCTCAGTGCCCTGTGGAAGGGGCCAGCCAGGGTCAGCTGAGCAGAGAGACACAGGGGCAGGACCCGGGGGGCAGGGGGCACACAGTTGACCTCACTGTAAGCAGAAAAGCAGAGAAGGGACCCTCATCCAGCGTCATGTGTCCTTTCAGATAACCAGTTCGTTATAACTCGCGCCTGGAGGGCACGGTTCTTTTCAGCCAGCTGTGGGTGCTGACGTCTGTGATCTGACATCAGTGTCCCTGCTCTGCTCCAGGCCCGCAGTTCCTGAGGCCGACTGAGTGCGCCTGCCCGGCTGGCACACTGGGATCATTGTTCTCAGCAGATGAAAACCAGGCCAGCTGGAAGAGGTCCGTTCAACCCCAGTGTTTACACGTGAAGAGCCAAGGGCCAGAGCGACAGGAAGCGCCTTGCCCACATCGCAGAATGAGCTGCTGGCAGACTCGAGGCCTGCCTGTGGGTCTCAGCGCACTGCCCAGGCAACTCCCTCCACCCTGCAACTGCGGTAACTTACAGTGTGGCCATCCCCAATGGATACTGGGGTGCCTCCCCTTTGGGCCATAGTGAGTAATGCTGCAGTGAACACGGATATGCAAATATCTCCTCAAGAGCTTGCTTTCAGCTCTGTGGGACGCATACCCAGAGGGATGACTGGATGATATGGTAGTTCTAGTTTTAATCGTTTAATTAATTATGGCTGTTTATTTATATTTAATAACTGCATCGATGGTAGACATTTAGCTATTTAGATATTTTAATTAATGCTGTAAAGAATGTTCTTTACAAGCCTCTTGTGTACCTAGTTGAGTGTGTCTCTAAAAGAAAGATCTAGAAATGTCATTGTTGAGTTGGAGAGTGCATATGTTTGTTATGAAATATCTTCTGCCTAATTGTTCTCCAAAGAGGCTGCAGCAATGCCCACTTCCACCAGCAATGGGGAGAGAGAACCAGTTTCCACACAGTCTTGCAAACCCTTCATAAGGTCTTTCATTCCCTGCTGTTTGATCCCTTCGCTGCCCTGACTTGCTTTTCCCTGCTGGCCCGCGTCTTCTCGCCTGCTCTTGATGTGTCCTCAGGGGTGAGCTGCCTGACTGCATCTGTGTCACTGAGGATGAGACTCAGCTTCATCTAACAGGAAGGGCAACATCACTGTGGTTTCAACACGCAGTGCTCTTGTTTTCACATTAAAGGGATTCTGTCACAGGCTGTGGGGGACTGGCCTGGCCGCCCTGGTGTCACTTGGCTTCCTTCTGTCTGTCTGTATCTTCTGCATCACTGGGATGTGGCTTCCATGCTCAAGGTTGCCTCCTGCTCACCTTGCACCCACAGTCTCAACTGTGGTTAGAAGGAAATAGAAGAGAGGCTCTCTTAAAAAAATGTTTCTGGGAATATTGCGTGCGTGCATGCTAAGTAGCTTCAGTCGTGTCTGACTCTTTTTAACATAAGGGGTGACTGAGACCCAGAGACTCTATGATCTGTACCCCACCAGGCTCCTCTGTCCATGGAATTCTCCAGGAAAGAATACTGGAGTGGGTTACCACGTCCTTCTCCAGAGGATCTTCCCAACCCAGAGACTGAACTCCTGTTTCTCAGGTCTCCTGCATTGCCAGGAGGGTTCTTTACCACTGGCATCGCCTGGGAGGTCCTTTAAGTAACCATCCTCAGCTCCAAACCCACCACCTATTCTCTTTTGGGCGATGCTGTGTCCAGCGCACTGCAAACCGCATTTCCACCTTGCCAGCTGCTCCTTGTCAGTTGATGCCAAGGAGAGGCATGTGAGGAAGACTACCGGGCTGGAGGAAAAGTGACCTGCCGCTGTCACTTGCTTCCCCATCCTGTGAGGGTTCCCAGCGACTCCTACCTCACCCCCAGCAGCAGTTATTCCTTCCTGAGGCTGCAGTTTGTAGATTTCCCAACAGTGAGACCCGGCCTCACTGTGTCGCCATCAGCCCAGGTCAGTTTCTGCTCTGTGGAACTCCTGTTCAAAGTCTCTTAAGTTTTTCTCTTCGTGTCCACGGCTTTCCTGTGCCCATGGCTCTCCCAGTCCTTGCCTGGTTGCTTCTGGCAGTTGCTAGTTTCTTACTGGATACCTTAGAATGAGTTCTCCTCTTACCCTTTCAGTATCAACAATTCTTTATACCCAGTAAGCAGTCCTTACTACAATTTCTGTGTTCACGTATCAGATTTCTATCTCCTGACTAGTCTCCTGCTGGTACAACTCCCGTCTTGATTTTAACATAAGGGCTGACTGAGACCCAGAGGCAGTACCATAGGTTTAGCCCTCTTGTTCATCTGTAAGAACAGAGAGGCGGTTTTCCAACTGGGATTCCCTTTTTTAAAAAAATTAATTTTTGTTGGAATATAATTGATTTATACTGTGTCAATCTCTGCTGTACAGCAAAGTGAATCAGTTGTAAATATACGTATTATTACAGACTGTTGAACAGAATTCCCCATGCTATACAGTTGGGCTTTGCGGGTGGTGCTAGGGTAAGAGAATCCGCCTGCCAACGCAGGAGACACAAGAGACGTGGGTTTGATCCCTGGGTTGGGAAGATCCCTTGTTGGAAGAAATGGCAACCCACACCAGTATTCGTGCCTGGAGAATCCCATGGACAGAGGATCCTGGCACACTGCAGTCCATGGGGTCACAGAGTCTGACAGGACAGCACACACACACGGTATACAGTGTGTTCGTATCGTCTATTTTGTATATAGCAGTGAGGATACGTCAACCCCAACCCTGTTTATTCTTTTCCATCCTAGGCCTCCATATTGACACAGTGCAGCAGCTGTGTTTTGGCCAAGACACCCACATTGTAGCAGCCTGTCCACCTAGTGTTTTCTTTCCTCATTAACCTACTCTCCTGGCACATGGGAACTTTCCGCCTTCCTGTCTCTCCGCGACCTGGGTTCCTGCCTCATCGCTCTTTCTGCAAGCTCAGACTCTCCTCATCTCCTTTCCCTCCAGGGCTTGGTCTCTCTGCTCCCTGCTTCTGCAATATTTGTAATTCCTGAGGAACTGTCACCAGATCCCACTTTGGGAAACCCAGTCGTATGTGAATTCCACTCATTCTCATCCAAGGAAAACCCTCCCTAGGTAAAAGATTTCTGTTAGGAAAGATACTCTGGGCTTGTATTCAGAAATCATGACGTTTGCCCCCAGAGCCTCCTGATAAGCAGGGAAATTTGGGAGACTGCTGTTTCCTTCCAGGGGAAATAAGCTTGTCTAGCAGAGCTCCACAAGGCAACCTTCCAACTGACCATTCCCAAAGAACAAAGGAAGTTTATCTTTATTGGAAATGCACCCCCAACTGCCCACTGCAGCACCACAAAGTCTGAACTGTCACTGCCAAGATGGGGCGGTGAAATTACAAACAAGCAGAGACATTTAATCCAGAATGAACAGGATTGAGATATCAACCCACTGAGAGAGGCCCTCCACGGCCTGCGGGATGACACGTACAAGTGCCATATTGTCCCATTTAATCTGAAAGGGTTTTTTTCTCCCTGATTTGAGGATTTATTCCTGTGAAAATCTTACGAAGGGACACAAATACAATCCCAACATTTTATTTCATAAATCTTTGATTGAAAATCAAAGTGTTAGTTGCTCAGCTGTGTCCAACTCTTTGCTACCCTGTGGACTACAGTCCTCCAGGCTCCTCTGTCCATGGGATTCTCCAGGCAAGAATACTGGAGTGGTTGCCATTTCCTTCTCCTGGGGATCTTCCCCACCCAGGGATCAAACCAGGGTCTCCTGCACTGCAGGCAGATTCTTCAGTCTGAGCTACCAGGGAAGCCCAAATCTTTGATTAGGTCCTATTTATATTTGCTTTTATTTCTATATGCAGTTGCCCAACTTTCCCAACAGCTCTTTTGATCTGAGATATTTTAAACAAACAAACAAACAAACAAACAAACAAAACAGATTAACAAAGGAAAAGTGTATTAGCCTGCATGGGGGAGAAACCCACATGAAGAGTAACTCCAGTGGCCAAATGAATCCTGGCAAAGCAACCATGTGAAGGAGGGGGAGAAGCTTGCAAGAAGTAGGGTGGAGAGAAGGGGAATTCATTGAAGAAGCTGTTACCATCCCTGCCAGTTTTATTGGCAGACCAATTCAACAGACATGAACTTGGGCAAACTCTGTGAGGGACAGGGAGGCTTGGCAAGCTGCAATCCACGGGGTTGCAGTCGGACACAACTTAGCAACTGAACGACAGGCCCTGGCCAGGCATGACAGAGACGTGCGCTGGACAGAGGAGGGGCTTGGCTGGCGATCGCAGCAAGAGGACCGGTGCTCCCCCGACCTGGAAAGAGGTGCTGCAGCTTCAGCCC
The DNA here is from genome assembly GCF_014754425.2 of Oryx dammah. NCBI lineage: Eukaryota > Metazoa > Chordata > Mammalia > Artiodactyla > Bovidae > Oryx > Oryx dammah. The sequence goes on along the minus strand of NW_024070209.1, from coordinate 2,473,190 downwards.
CAGGACAGGGTACGGATTCTCACTCAGCAGCACTGCTTTTCCTCCTGAAGCACATCCATGGGTCTAAACCTCTCCATACAGCAGCCTGGGTGGCATCTTGGACACAATTTGGAAAGTACATTCCTTGGGAGACGGGATTGGGTTAAGATTTTTTATGTGGACCGTTTTTAAAGTCTTTACTGAATTTGTTAATGATATTGTTTCTATCTTGTTTTGGTTTCTTGGTTGAGGCATGTGGGATCTCAGCTCCCCAACCAGGGATCAAACCTGCACCCTCTGCATTAGAAGGTGAAGTCTTAACCACAGGACTGCCAGGGAAATCCTGGGACTGGCTTTTGTTTTGTGTGCTTTGGGGTTTAGGAGCAAGTTATTATCAGGAGTAATCACCAGCCACATCCTTCACTGCTTCTGACCTAACATCCAAGCTATTTACCCAGTGGATGGGGACAGGATGCTGTGGCAGAGACCCAGGACCTGCCAAGGATAGAAATATTTAGACCAACATCTCCAAGTATGGAGCCTGTGACTTGAGCATGTGGAACAGAGTAGCTAATAATAAAGATCTAAAAGCAGACTTCCTGGTTCAAGGCCAAGGTCTTGGCAGTTGGCCGTCTGCTCCTATGTGCGTTAGTTTCCCTTCGTGTACCTGTTTCTCCTCTTGTAAAATGGGAGGGATAATACTTACCAGTATGTTCCTCACAGGGGATGCTGAAAAGGCTGAAAAGAGTCATCCACAGAAGGTACTTAGTAGTCACTTAGTAAATGTTGGAAATTTTTACTCTTCACCCTCTAGCAGAACTATAGGCCCAAGAGAACCAATCGTTTTTTTTTAAAGAAAATCTGTTTTACTTGTGGCTGTGCTGGGTCTTTGTTGCTGCACTGGGCTTGTCTCGTGGCAGCAAGCAGGGGCTCCTCGTCACTGCAGGGCCCGGGCTTCTCACTGTGGAGCAGGGCTCGGGGCGCGTGGGCTTCAGCTGTGGGCGGGGGCTCGGCAGTTGTGGTGCATGGGCTCAAGTGCCCCACAACATGTGGGGTCTTCCTGGACCAGGAACCGAACCAGTGTCCCTTATGCTGGAAGGCGGACTCTTAACCACTGGACCACCAGGGCAGCCCCCCAATGGACCCAATCTGGAAACCCCTACTCTGCGACAAGACAGATCACCTCAGCCCTTAAGGATTTCCTGCCTGATACCAACCAAGTCCGCATCCCTGAGTGTAAAAACCAGGTCTGATACTTATGTAGTGGGCATTCAGCTAGTTTGTCAAACCAATTACTCAAAGGATTTTATTTTTAAGCTTATATACACATTTATAAGCACATATATGGTGTATTTTATATACAAGGTTTTGGTAGCTATTAAAGGACAAGTGCCTACTGGGGAATTCTTTTCTACAAGAATAAAGTATGGAGAACAGAGCAATGGAGGAGACAAACTACATGGATACGAAGAGCAGACACTGTTTCCGTAATCAGGGACAGTATCCTTGCCCTCTCTTCCCTCCTAGGTGGTCACCACAGAACAGAAAATTTCTATCAAGGACAGAGTTGGTCAGGGAGCTGGTTCGCAGACAGTGAAGGAGAGAAGGTGCGCTGGGAGAAGGCAGCCACGGCAGCCTCGCCTCGAACCCCTGGCATCTCAGCCTTAAGTGTGGGCATCCTGGTCACTGTGGGAGTGAGGACCGCCCCCACAAGCTCAGTCCTCGTGCCGCACCAGAACATCCGAAAGATCCTTGGTTCCTTCCAGCTTCAGGTTCTGAAGGAAGATCAAACAGAAGTGAACGCTAGTGTACAGAAGATACAGGAATCAGAAAACAAACTTGGTGGTAACTACCAAGAACCAGGCTTGTCCCATGATTATAAGTGACATTGTCAACAGCAAATATAACCTGTATGATAAAGCTGGCTCCAAACCTCTGTCGATTGCTGGAAGGAAAGCAAAATGCAAGCTTGGCTCCTGCAACAATCTCTGAAAAGGACCAATGGCTGAGCTGGGAGACTGGGGGAAGTGACAGGGAGCCCACTAGGGGCCACGGCACATGTACGTGGCCTTCCTGCCCTGCCCAAAACCTCCCCCTGGGTGATGCCCTGACACCCGCGCTCTCTCCCATCTCTGCACAGGCCTTTTTCCCTGCCTCCCACTTTCTCTTGGACCCTCCCACCTCATGGATCCTCTACCAACCCTAGGCAGCTGTCCCCTCAGGGCTAAACAGCTGTGAGAAGCCCCTTGGCACATGGAGGCCTAACTGCACTGGGACCACATGCCCTCTCTAGGCACTGGAGGTAGGCACGTGTACTGGCACACCTTCCCCTGAGAAAGATGGAGAGCACACACCTCGCCTCTCCCATGACGGCTGAGAGGCAGCTCGTTACCAGGGGTTGGTGAGGAGTCCAGACGGGAATGAAAAGCTGGGAGGTGGGCCAGCATAAGCGCCATGCTCTGGCACAAGGTGCCGTGTGAGATTTGTCTTGGTGGCGCTTAATCTCTGAATCACTGTGGATCCCAGTGGATTATCTAGTAACTGTCAGCCAGTGCTACCAGTGAGATCTCCTCAAACAGTCCAAAGGTCAGCCCAGCAGGTCCTGGTCTGGGAACATCTGATTCTTCCAGTGCTGAGCACTCCAGGGCCCCTTAGAGAAATCTGATTGTAGCAAAGCAAGCAAAGCTGTCTCTGCTGCTGCGGGAGGTGAAGCGGTGGCAGAGCACGCGGACCCAGTGAAGCCTGCAGTCACTCACGCTTCCCAGCAGTGTCTGCCCAGCCCCTGGCCACCTGGGCGTCGAGGGAGGGTAATGAAGCCTCGCTCTCAAGCAGACACGAGGCCCCAGCCAGCGCTGACCCTCCAGCTGGCTCAGTGGTGGAGTCGCTCACACCTTCAGAATCTGGACTCAGGGTGCTTCTGAGCTTCGGGGGTGGCACTGTGTTTTGGGGGCCTGGCTGGGCTGGGAGAACACACCCAAGGGGGAGCCCACAGCACCAACATCCACGAGAGAAGCTGGCAGTGACACCATGAAGGCGTCCAGCTCCAGCCCTGGTGACGCTCGCGGCTTGTGCTACAGCCCAGCCCCGTCCTGGGCACACGAGAGGACACCACATTTCAGGCAGCACCAAGCTCCCGGAAGCGTCCACTGAGAAGACTATTAAAAAGCTCCTATAGGCAGACTGTAATACCCTACGCTTCCCAGGTCCACCTACCTTTTCATTGGCTAAATGTAGGAGACACGCGAAGGCCAGAGGTATGGAGAGGTTCTGGGCCATAAGGGGAGGCAGGCTGTGAAAGAGAAAGGCCAAGAAGTATTCAGCTGTCACTGCAACTCCAGGGACAAAGGCGCTTTCATCAAGTATGAATACACATGCCCAATGAATAAACTAATGGGAAACAAAGAAATATTTCAGATGCCTTTTAGAAGAAGCAAGTTTTTCCAGTTTCTTATTTGGAAATATTTCCTGTTCTATTCCAGCCACTGGTACAGAAAAACGCCTTTTTTAAAGGTGGGCTACCGTAACTCACTTATCAATGCAGAGAAGGAATGGAAAACTGCATGAAGGGTGAAAATGGCAGGTCCTGTGCAGAGGGGCGCTCTGTGACACCAGCAACTTTGGGAGGAGTGGGAGGGCTGAGGAGGGGAGGGGTGAGGAGAGGTGAGAAGGGGGGCAGGGCCAAGTCTGCTGGCATGCACACACCTCTTCTGCAAGTCCTTTGTGAGACTGCTGAGTTTCTTGTCAGCCCCCTCCTCAAGAGGTCCTGCTTCTCCATCCTCACTGTGGTTTACCTGACAGAGGGAAGAACACTCCGGGATCAGAATGGGCCCAGTTTACTTCTTGTCAGCAACGTAAAGCTATGACGCTGGAACTCGAAAAAGGAAAGCCTGGGTTGGAATGAAACCAAAACAATTTCTCTGGTGCATTTTGAAGAAAAAAGATCCATCGGTACCACCTTCTGTGTGACCCACCGGTTCACACACCTGGTCCACTTCTGCTTCAGAGGTCTGATGTCGTCCTTGTATTTCTGAACAAGGTTCGCGCTTTTCAGGTTTGCGCTACTGATGCTGGAGCACAGACGCAAGCCGCGCCCGCCTTGGTGCTGGGCACCAGAGAGTGGAACCCGTTACCTCTGCATCTGCCTGCCTGGGGATCTCCGTCAGCAGACTCCACATGCTCTGCTTCAACTTCTTCATGTCCATCTTTTTGGCAGTCTTGGCATACTGAATTTCAATTTTATTTACCTGAAAACGGTATGTGACAAGTAAAACTAAGCAGAAGAAAGAAGCATTTACCATTGGCTCTTTGAAAAAAAGTCTGGAGATGAAATAATGAATAAACCTAGTTTACACTACCAAGTTTGAGCTTTCTTTGGACTTATTAAAATAGAGTCCCTCATTTCAATCTACTGATAATTTCTTTTTGATCAAGTACAGTCTTCATTAAGGGTATCCTGGAACTGCAGTGTAAAAGAGAAAAGTGAATCAAATATATATAAACGCACCAAGCCTGCCATTTTGGTATGGAATAGATGCTTGATATATGTTAACTTTATATGAGTTGAATCTGGCCTATATTTTCCAGAGCTAAATACCTAACCCAGCCCACTTCTCTTTCTGCAGGCTTCACTCACATACTGCACGTGCAGAGCAGGCTTGTCCCTAGTCATATGGTTTATCACAATCTTTGGAGAGATGGCTGGTTCCACACAAACATAATCAGCATCAGCCCATTCTCTACAGCCTTATTTAAGAATCAGCCACTTGGAGAGTAACGGGTTAAAATCAAGAAGGAAAAAAAAAAAATCAAGCTCAGACTAATACGATTCTCATAGAAGAGGCAAATTAAGCAGCTCTCAAGCAAACAACATCAGCTGTAATTCCTGGCTTCGTCTTTACCTTCTGAGGCTCAGCTACCAGATTTGACTCCCTGTAAGTGGTGATGTCCAGCCCGTGGACTTCAGCTGCCTCACTGTTGTCCTGCGTTGTTGCAGGCAGATGGTCAGAATGGTCAAGGGTTCCACCTGGTCCCACAAATAAGTCATCAGACTCTTCATAATCGCTGTCAGCGGCCTGGGCAAGGAAATAGCTCTTCAAGTTAGGCAGAGCTGTGTGAGGGGCTTAGAAATAGCTTTGCAACAGATCCGATACCCAGCAAGAACAGAGCATCTGAAAGTTCATGGGCTTCAAGGTCCTCTAGTCATCTTCCTGTTGCACAAAGACGGTACTAGGGAGGCATCTGTTAACTAAGACCTCTGCAGTGAGAGTTCAAAGGAACACGGTCATCACCACAGCGTCCTTTGTCTCTAAACAGTTTAGGATCTCCTTTTACAGAAAGCATTTCTGAAACCCCAGAGATGTGACCTGCCAGCTGGCCAGCGGCAGGGGTCCTGCTGGAAGCTGGTGACAAAGATATTCTTGGACTGAGCCCAGCAGAAACAGACCAGATCTCTGGGTGGGGCCTAGGAGGTGGTTTTTTAATAGGCTCTCTCGGTGATTCTTACGTACACTAAGTTTGAGGAGCACTGGTCAAGTGGCCAACTAGATTTTCACTAAAATATAAATAACAGCTAACTCTCTTCCAAGTAAGAAAATACAGTAAATTAACTATTCTTCCTATTCTTTCTCCTCTCCTCACTTTCAGGAACACATGGGGCCTAATATCTCCCCCTCTGTCAGGCTACCTCATTCACAGAGTCACAGAAGGGGTTCTGAGATGATCTAGTCTAAGCAAGGTCTAAAGGGGGGAGCAGTCTGTACAAGTTCACAATGTGTGAACCAAAATCAAGGCTATAAACGTGGTCTCCTGAGATCCACTCCATATACCTTTTTCCCCATTAGAACACACTGGCATCACACGTCTATGCGTTTTGTCTCCCCGCCCAAAACTCTAGCTCCTGAGTGGGGGCGTTTATTTTCCTCTGAAATCTCAAAATAGCCAAGATAAGTGCTTTGTACAGGCTAAACACTCCGTCCACATGTTGACGGTTTATTGGACTGTGTCCGCTTTCCTCCTGCGTGCAGAGCTCAGTGTGAGGCAGGCCGAGGTCTGGCTGCTCCCCCGCTCTGCTCAGTTCTGAGGCCTGGGTCAGGGCAAGCTCACACAGACCCCCACTGGATCAGAATGTCCTGCAGCCTTCTGCCCTACAGGCAAGGACAAGGGAGGCAGAGACCCTGCTGAAAAGAGGACAGAGTGCTTGCCCCTGCCTACCTGTAACCCAGGGCAGAAGTTGGAGGTGTCGTTAGGGTTGTTGTAATCGTAGTCTCCAATTTCTTCACAATGCTCGGTCCCTGCCTTCTGACCTCGGGCCATCTTCAGTAACTGAATGGAGCAAAGTACAGCTTCAGAGAGCAATTTCTAGAAAAGCAGCTAGTAAACTAGGCTGGGGAGATGACCTTAGTTCCAACAATGCATGTCCCAGAACATTAGGGTCCTGGAAAATCATCTCACCCAGTCGACTTCTAACTCACCGCCCAACTCCACTCTAGAGCAAGCCCAGGGCAGCGGGGCTCCTAGCCGCCAGCTATCCCAAAGACACCGGAGCAGCCAGGCCGCAATTAGGTCTGCCCACAAATTTATTTGAAAACACGTTCCTTCACTAAAAACAAAACCACCTACGCCTATCTGAAAGGAAGTCTACGTGTGGCTGCTTATTGACCAGTTTTGACAGAACACTCACTCCCTGTTGTAACTCTCAGGCAGCCGGTCCCACTCCTGGGCCGTGACCGCTCCCCAGCAGCCCCCCCTTTCTGCATCGCCCCCATGGCCCACGAACTGCCTTCGAGGGGTCTCACAGAACAAGTCTGCCTCCTCTCCTGGGAGTGCCTATCCACCACAGCCCTCCAGATTTGCAGGCCTTTAGGGCACTGATCTTCATCTAGGGTGTGTCTCTGGGGTGGATGAAATGGGATTAAAGGTGTGTACAGTTTATAGAAGCACACTGAATATTTTAGTATAATGTAATATAATTACATACTCCAAAAGTAGCCCCCAAAGCTCAATGTTTTTATAATACAAATCCAAAAATAAACAATAGATTTTTATTAAGAAATGCCCACTTTCTCCCACTTTTCTTCATATGATGATTTCTAAATCCCTCTCCGTGTGGAATACTCTCGACACACTCTAAACTGTCCATAGTCTATTAGAAATGTTTCAGGAAGGGTATGTGAGACCCCTCATGTATTCACTGGCTGCTATTAACATTGCTCTTTAAGATACTAAAGAGAGTGGGTGGTTGACCTGTATCGTCTCTAGCCGGATTGGGTGTCTGTTTAATAATCATTTGGTGTCTGCTATTTAATAGTCACTTTTCTAGTGTTGCTCTCCTGGAAGGAAGAGGTGAGGAATCCTGGGCTTCCTTCTGCCTGCCTGCCCTGATAAACATGAAGGGAAATTTGTTCCTGTGGATAATCAGAAGCAAGAATTCTTTCCTCTCTAAGAAACAATGATGGAAAAAAAAAACACACAAAATACAAAAAAGACAATTCCTGGAGTGCAGTGATGCAACGACCTTGTTTTAACCATTTTCACATCTGAAAATGCAAATTACCACCTAAGCCACACTCTTCAATGTTCATAGTAAGGGCCTGAGAGAGGAGAAGGTGGCTTGTGGCTAGGACAGTAGCTGAGGCTGGGTCAGTTTGGTGGGGTATCCCACTGCCTTCCTTCCGGCCCCCAGCAGCCTGGCTCTACCCTCCACCTCAGGGCTCTGTTTCCTGACTCGAGCAAGCAGCTGCTGCGTCTGACACTGATCGTGGCCGTGGCTGCTTCTGCAACTCTGTCTCTCCTCCTGCATTTTTTAAACTGAGGTATAATTGACATATAACATTATATTCATTCTTTCTGCATTTTTAAGAGCATTTCTGTTAACTGAACAGTATTGATTAGAAAGAAAATGGCCAGTGTTAAATTATAAAAACAGAATGTACAATATGAGTGAATTCAGGGAACTGTATATGTCTCATTAAGACTTGTGGAGAGATAGGTAAAATAAGGCAGAGGAAACTGTTAACTGTTTGTAGACTTGACACCAAAGATGAAAACAACCAGGAATGCAAATGAGCAGAGGGTCCGGGTAAAAGGGGACTGAGCGCGACCCACTGTCTGGCTACCCTGGCAACAGGAGTGCAGGCTTGCTGTTTAGCATCACTGGGGGCCACGGGCAAGTGAAGCAAACAGTGACTGCAGTGCACACCGGCGCGGCCAGAGCGCTCATCTGAATAGGCATGGAAGGAGTGCAGGCAGGCTGTGCAGCACTGGGGGCCCAAGGACTGGCAGCTGCACCCCCCACACATCACAGGAGGCTTGAGTGTACGGCGTGATCGCGGGGAGGCTGTGAGAGCTGGAGAGAGCACCTGGCTTCTGAATCCACAACTCTAATGAGAATCAAAGAATCAAGGAATAACCAACGCCGTGTAAAACCTGGACAAAGCGCTGTTCATCCTCCTTTCCCGTGAGGAGGTAGGCCAGTGTCTGGAGGTCGAGGCAGGTGAGGCACTTCATCTGTCCTGCAAGCGTTATCCTCCAGCCCTGCCCTCCCCACGCCATCTCCTGGGAACTGCCCTGCGCTCAGACGAGTCCCTCCTCACACGCTCCTCCTCAGAGGCACCAACGGTCACACTACCGGCCAGTGATACCTCCGATGCTAAGAAGGGGTGCAACGACAGCATGACCTCAGGGAACCAAAGAGCAGCTTTACCCTGGTGCCTGGTTTGAGATGCAGCTGGACCAGATTTTCAGTCTCATACTGGAAATCTGTAGGAAGAGTAGTGGCTCTCCAATTCTGGTTCTCCAAAGTGAACTTGGTCAGAACAGTAACAGCCTATTGATTTTAAAGAAAAAGAAAAGTAGTTTTTATGCATCTTTAATAAAAATGGTCTATATACATATAGCTGCAACAGTCTTCCCCCTTCTGTATAAAGAAGTGATTCTGTGAGACATTATTCATAGTGAGTCTCTCTGCCACTGAGTCTGGGACTATTTCAATTCCTTCAGGGACTGAGGGAGAATGAAACTATCCATTTATTCTAAGAGTTAAATTTACAATGAATTCTTAAAAAACACAGATGAAAGGGGAAGAGGAGTGCAAAGAATTTGTGAAAGCACAAAGGATAATAAATCTAGCACAAACCTTTGTTTTTTGAAAATGTACATCAAAGTCAATATCATCGTCAAAGTCAATTTTAAAGTCCTTTGAGCTCTTCTTTCTGTGCTCTGATTGAGGAGCAGTGTCACCTGCAGAAATGAGGTCAGATGTCAGCACTGCTCACCCCTCTGGCCCGTTCATTTACCCATCCTGCGACTCCACTTGACAGTCTTACTGACCGCGAGAGTGCATTTGTATGAGTGTCAGAACAGCACTAGGAAGGGCAAATCTCATACCCAATATTTATCCTTACGATCTGTTTCTGCTGAGAAAACTCAATAAAAGGTATGCTAATTTATCACTTCTTTTCGGAGAGAGAATGCAAAACACACAATGCTGGCATAGCTCTTCAGGGGGCTGCAGCTGCCACCTGTGCAGTAACACACCTCCAGACCCTTCCCACTTAGAGGCTTCAGTCTTAACTGATCCCTCATCCCGGGCCAGGTCAACTGACTGTCCAACCAGGAGGCTGCTTATCTTGTGTATCTCCTATAGCTTGTTGGGAGGTACAAGACTGTGATCAGCATTTCCCCTTCCTGAGCTGAACAGCTGACTGGCTGGTTATCTGCACTATCTCTTCTTAACAGTTCTGTCTAGAAGTACGTACGTTTGTGTCGAGGTCTAAAGCGCCAGTGATCCGGGCCAGCCCACATCGACATGGTGCGGGGGCTGAAGTAGGAGTACTCTCCAGGTTTCATGGACAGAAGGGGACACAAGGTCCAAATGTCCCCGTCCCCGAGGGGAATCACTTCGTCTCTGCAATGCATAAATCCGGTTTATACGCACAGTCATGTGTGTGGATGGACAATATAAGCGTGTATTTACACGTAAAGCAGAATGCGACCCAGCTGAAGACACTACTTTTCCACAAATGAGCAACAATGCTAAGAGTAAGCCCAACATAAATACATCATTAGTAATCCTCTAGTTTACTCAGTGCTTTGCTTCTCTTCACTTTGTCATAACACCATCATATCTATGCAAGTACTTCAGATGTTTCAAAGTGCTTCATAAAATGCAAGTTTACCCACTTGAGAGTTAAGAAAACAGAAAAGAAACTGAGTTTTTATATACTACACGGCTAGTAAAATGCCAGAGCTGGGGACTGGACACCATTCCCTGAACCCCAGCCTCAGGGTCTTTCCACACACAAGGCTTCCTGCCACGTGACATGATTGTCACATTTCTTCTTCACCATCTTTCCATAAACGAGGGCTCTGCTAACACTGCTGTAGTTCCTACTGAAAGTGAAAACAACTAATTTATGTCTCCCACATGATTGGGGGACAATAACCTATCTGTTAAACCATCTAGCTTGTATTTCTTGCTGTGTATGAAGGGTCTAACTGGCCCGTCCAGCATGGCAGTTTTGGATTGGTGTTTCGCCCTTTCTGCAAGGTAACTAAAACGTGTCAGTTAGGTTTCACCTACAGGCCCTGCCAGGTCAGAAAGCCTGTTAGCGCTGCTGTACTGCCCTCTAAAGGTAAAGACAATGACGACCTTTTCACCTGTACTGAGCCATACCTATAAATCCCCTTTATATCAAACCTTATGGTATAAGATAAAAGCTTTAAAAGGACTTTGCTTTCGTCTATGGAATCTTTTTTTAAAATTTTATCCAGTAAACTGTACCTGTACATTTAAGGTGTAATGGAAACAATTTTTAAAATTAAAATATACTAAAAAATCCCCACTTCTAGTCTGTAACTGCCTATGTTAAGTAATAACTGCACTGCACTCTGCTGTATTTTCCCAGGGCAAGAGAGAAGGTGGCTTTGGGAGTATCCCCACTCAAATTCTCGGGTACTCATCTGTCAAAATGCTGGCAGCTAAGCTGGCAGTTTGTTGGGAACTTAGAGGCAAAGCTATAAAGAGTTTGGCTCCTATCTTCTGAGAGTCGGACTTCTTCTGAGGGCCAGAACTGGACTGAGGCCCTGGAGGCTTTTAATCGTTCTTTCAATACAATAGAGTGCTATGTGGCAGGCACGCGGCTCCCCCACTCAACAGCCAGCCTGATCCAGTCTACCCCTCCGTCAGGCTTCTCTCATCACCTTTGGAGGAAGTGTTTGTTTCTCCTCCCCCACCCCAGCCTACCGCAACCACAGTCCTTCCTTCAGTTTGGCACCAGCACACCTGCAGGTTGAAGGTCTCTTCTCAACTGTCTCCTAGCACCTCAGCCAGCATGCAGCAGGCCTCAGCCTTGCGAGCACAGAGCAGGCTGTGGTCTGGGCTGGACCACGGGCAAGGCCTCTAACCACAGTAAGCGCACACACCCAGGATATCAGAGAGCGCACACGGCCTGCCGCTGCAGAAGATGGAGGGCAACTGAGCTGTCCTAGGTCACCAAGCGCTTTCTCAGTCACGTCCTTACTAATGTACGATATGCACGGCGGTCAAAGGGCTGCCATCCAGGGACCAGTCACACAGGGCTTCCTGCAAGCACTGGTGCTTATAATTCAGCATTGCTCCGCCCCACCTTGAACTAGAGAAGCTCTTAAAGACCTTGCAGTTCAGTACAGTGTTTTCAGCCCTGCGTACAGCACAAGCCCCAGCAGCTCTGGCGAAGTCATGAGGCATTCCTGGCCCTAGATGCTCCTGAGTTGGTGCCCCGGGGTGGGGCCTTCCACCCAGAGATCATTACACATGGCCAGACTGGTCGAGGGTGCTGGGTAACTCCCCAGCTCCACCCTTATTTACCCTCTCTGAGCCTGTTTCCTCACCTGTAAAATGGGGTAACAGGACCTATAGGGTTGTTGTAAGGATTAAGACATTATTTTTATATATTATATAAATTATGTGAAATATGCAGGAAAGGAACCTGGCAGAGTATCTGGCACAATCAGACTCATCAGGAGCTCAGGAAACATCAGACACTACAGTCCTAGTATCATCAGGTCCCACTCACTCACTGCACAGGTGAGAAAACAAAGGCCCCAAAGATGAGGACGCTTGCCCCACATCTCCCAGCCATCCACGGCAGAGTCGGGTCTAGTTCAGTCACACACTTGCTGAGTTCCCAGGAAAGGCCAGCACCAGACCAGGGGCAGGCATTCCAAGGCAGACGAGACCCTGGACTGGGACCTAAGCCCTGTGCCCCTAACGCAGGCACTCGGCAGGATGGAGTCTAAACTTTCATTCTGTCCAACTGGGGAGAAAAATGGAGACATTTGTTCAAGATGTGTTCAAAATAACCATCTACGGGTTATATGGTTATAACAAAACCCTCGCTACCTCAGTTCCCCAGATGCCACCTCACTGTTTACAAAAAGTGACAGCTCTTCTCTGACATTTGAAAATGACATTAAAAGGGCCCATCCCACCAATCTGCCTACCATCACTCACTTCTCAGAAGACAGGATGGGAACAGGGACAAAACCACAGGCTGGTAATACACACACCAAGAGAGGTGGTTTCTAAAGGGTCTGGGGGGTGGAGGTAATTTTTCCTTGAAGTCCACAATGCTCCCTGACTTCTACTCAGATTTGAAGAGGCACTGTCGATCTAATCATTCCCCACGTGGGCAAACAAAGGGAGTCAAGAAAGCACTCTCAGCCTGGACACACTCAGCAAGGCTCTTGAAGGAATTTGGCCTTGGTGGGAAATTACTCTGGACAGCTTCTACAGTTTCACCCACACTGAACCAGCTGGGCTGTCCCTGACCCCAGACTTGCCAAGCTGCTGCTATCGGCACAGGGCCATCAGAAGGTCTGTCTGTTCTAGTCTCGTGGAATCTGGTATAGCCAGGCCCATTCAAGACCGTTAGAGGCCCTCACACAGCAGGACTGTGGGATCCTGCTTCCAGATCACACTCAAAATTAACATAACCTAACCTAGTAAGTACACATAATAAAGATTAAGGAAGTTCAGATTTTCCTATGATGCTTACTAGAGTAATCAAAAATCTTAATTATCAGAGACCAATTCTACCATCTCCTCAATCTCATATGCTCAATTTTACCTGCTGCCTTAGTTTTCCTTACTTTGCTCATCCCCAGTCTACCAATCTGATAACTAACTCTGCTCAGACCCCTCTGCCCTTTAGGTGGGGCCCACATTTTCTCAGTAATCAATACGTAAGTCTGTTTTCTGCCTATAACTGAGATGGAGTGATTCAGCCAAAAGCCAGACCACGTCCAGGGTCTTGAAAGGGAGCACGGTCCGTGCTACCAAAATGGAAGTGGTGATGACCGCCGCCGCTGAAGGAGCTACTATAGCCCAGCTTTTTATGTCGTAGTCTCATGCTTATCAACTCCTGCAACGTCAGGCTTATAACCAGTAAGTGGCTGAGCTGATATTCAGAGGCAGACTGATTCCATCATGAGTCAGAATGGCTCAGCCTGTGTAACAAGACACACCAGCCCAGCAGACCACAGAGACGAAATTGGACTGTCCCAGCAGGACATCTGGGAGAACTGCTATGGGAATGCTTCCCGTGGCCCTGAGCGCCTTACTGGCAGCTTTGAACCTGGCAGGGCTCCTTCCAGCTCTGGAGCGCGGTGCGATCCCCAGCGGCGGTCTGGTCTGCCTCATCATTGGCATCGAAGTCATCCTCCAGGGGCCCGTTGGGGAAGTCCTCACAGTCACTGTCCTCCACCTCGGCATCGAGGTCGAACACCTGATCGTTCTTCTTAAACTTGTCCACCAGGGCCGACACTGACTGCAAGAGACGGAGAGCTCCCCAGTCCCCCACACTGCCATCACCACCCCGCCACTGCGGGGAGACCCGCCCCACTGGAGGTGCCTTCCGCCCCACGCCCGCCTCCCCGGAGCCAGCGTTCTCTCCACAGCAGAGCGCTGAGGAAGTTTATATTGTGCGGCACAGGATGGAGCTGGACTGTCGTCAGGCGCGTTTTGTAAAACACGAAACCGGAATCTGCATCCTTTAACCCCATGTTTAAACAGTTTTCCATGGAGACCATTTATTTTGGAGGTTGTAGTAAGTAGACTAAAGGGGGTCAGGCTAAAAATAGAGGAAAACTTCACACATGACAATTTCTCAGGAAACTCTGTGCCAAGGGACTCAACTCTGAAGAGCAGGAAATTCCTTGAGCTTGACAGCAGCCTAAGAGACCAGAGGCCACTGGGACAGCCATGTTTGAGAGTAAATCTGATAAGACTGTGCACCCAGGAATGGAAGGACTGCCTTCCCCTGGGGGGCAGACAGGAAGAAACACAAGGCTGATCCCCACACGCTCCTCCAGCTGTTTAACGGGCCTGCAGAGGGCAGCGCGCAGCCCACTCCCAGCCCTGCCCCAGGGCTTAGTCCCGACAGAGGAGCCAAAGCAAATACTTCCTGTGCTACTGCCAGCTAAATAAAAACGATGCCACAGTTTTGGTTCCCACTGGGCAGAACTCATCTCAGGGCATCTCACTGAAACCACTGGAGAAATGCCCAGGGCCCTTAGAAGTCCAGAAATTGACCACACCTCATTATGTGCTTCACTGTCCCATTTAGTGAACTGGAAGCCGGCCAGGGAAGGGCAGATTTGGCGATCTTCCGCACACTGCTGCAGGGCCGCTGGGAGGACAGGAAGATCACAAAGAAGGATCAGAACAGGCTGGAGACATGCCTCAGCCCCTGGAGACGACGGAGCAGCCCTGTGGAGGGGGAGGCGCGGCCACCTCCCGGCCTCGGACAGAGGCTGGCCGGCCGCCCACCTGTGTGCCGACCGCTCTCCCAGGAGAGGACGTGTGCTCAGGCACACACCGGTGCCAGAGGTAGGCTCCACACTGGTGTTCCAGGAATTGGGGAAAATACCAGAGCAGAAGCCTGAAGCACAGACTTTTTGACTCTGAAATGGACTCTGTGTCCCATGCTGGAGCTGGGAAACCAAAAACCCATTCTTAAAGCGTACTAACTGCACAGACAATTGTGCAACATCACTTATTTTAGCCCTGAAATAAACTAGATATGGGCTTCCCTGATGGCTCAGTGGTAAGGAATCTGCCTGCAACGCAGGAGACGTGGGTTTGATCCCTGGGTCGGGAAGACCCCTGGAGAAGGGAATGGCTATCCATTCCAGTATTCTTGCCTGGAGAATTCCATGAACAGAGAAGCCTGACAGGCTGCGGTCCGTGGGGTCCCAAAGGAGTTAAACATGACTGAGCGACTAAACAACGACCAAACTAGGCACAGATTACCCACCTCACAGGATTAGAGCCTCATTTGAGTGCATACCCCTGGACAACTGTTAGTACTAAACAGTAATTCTTAGCAAATTCTAGACAAGGATAGGAGGAGGATGGGCACCATAATATCGGTGTGGTCCTGCAGAGGGGAGGATAAATTCCATGTACCACAAAATTGTCCCACGCCAGTGCCTGGCCTTCACACTGCCTACCACATCCTCAGAGGATCCCCCAGCAGTGGGAGGGGACAGGCTGGATGGGTGGCAGGGGGCGGCGGAAATCACTGCTAAGCCAGTGTAAGGGACTGACAGCAGGACAGGTCTGTTCTCAGACCATCGTGGAGGACTCTGAAGACAGTTCACACAGCCCTTTTCCCCGCAGGGCCCCCTGGGTTGATAACAAGTGCACACAAGGCCTCTGGCGCAACTAGTCTCTTACAGCGCCTTTCCCCAGTCCAAACTCTCACCCTCCAGAGAACCAGCTGCCCACAGGGCACAGAAGGCCTTAGGACACATAACCATGAGCACTGGCTACTACTGTGCAAGACTCCACGCTGCAGAGGCTAAGAGTTTCTCCTGGAAAAAAAAAAAAAAGCCCACTTTGTCTTTCCAGAGGAAACTTCTGGGTAAACAAGCAACACAAGAGCACAGTGGGCTTGCTAGCCATGGTTATATACAGAAACCTCTCTGATGACTGAACTGCTCTGGTAAGAGGCTGCACTGGACTCACCTTTTAAGTCAGTCATTTCCACCCAGCCCAAATCCGGCAGCTCGGGAGGCGCCCCGCTGGAGAGGGTCTGGATGTCGGCAGGGAAGAGCAGCTCGCTCCTGTAGTCTGGGCAGTGGAGGGTGGAGAGAAACACGCCTGCTGTGCTGCACTCGTCAAACGAGGCTGCCGTCTTCTGGAACATGGGGTCGACCTGAGTGCAGAAATAGAGGGGACCCCCAGGGTTACGGAACACAGCCAAAGGAAACAGGAAACCCCATTCACTGGACCCTGCTCGTTCACAGCTGCATCTACGGGATCAAAATGTCTCTGCACATGATCAACCGACCAGGTAAAACCCCACCTGCCTCAAAGGGCTGTGCGCGCTCAAAGGAGAAAGGCACACAGTAAGTGGTGACAAGCTGACACCACGCCAGCGTGCTTGCCTACAGTATTCCTGGACAGGGACCTTCTGCTGGTCTCTCCACAGTCAGGTGTGGGCTCTGTGAAGATTTTTTTATTTGGCTGTGCTGAGTCTTCACTGCTGCGCGCAGGCTTCTCATTGCAGTGGTTTCTCTTGTTCTGGAGCCTGGGCTCTAGGTGAGCGGGCTTCAGTGGTGGTGACTGGAGAGCTCCAGAGCACTCACTCAGCAGTCATGGCGCACAGGCTGAGCTGCTCCGCGGCATACGGAATCTTCCCGGACTGGGGATCGAACTCACGTCCCCTGCATTGACAGGCACACTCTCAACCCCTGGATCACCAGGGACGCCCCTCCACCGTCACTTTTTGAACATCTATCTGTAGTAGAATGCTATCACAACAAATTCCGCTGACTTATAAAAAGTTTGTGTGAGGGATTCACAGAATCCCATCAATCCTCTGAACAATATTTTCAAAGATGTGGAAGAAAGAACCCAAGTAAGAGATCCAGGCAAAGGACAGGCAGTCATCAGGGGAGAGGAGGTCAGAAGACCCCCAAGGCTGAGGTCAGGGTGCAGGAGGGGCATAACCATGTGTCATCAAGCCCCACAGCAGAATGGGGCAGGGAAGACAAGGCCAGGCACAGGCACACAGGCATGTGAGGCCGGAGGGCAGGAGCCGCCTCGGACTCTCCAGGAGGCCAGTGACAGGGAAGAGGCCTGGTACTGGGTTCACAGGTCTTCCTGACGGCTTAGGACAAGGCTACTCTGCAGACAGGACCCTTAATTATGAGGACGGACATGGCTCTCCGGCTCTTTACTGGCCCCTCAACCCTGAGCCCAACCTCACCAGAACTGAGATTCTCCTCCCACTTCCTGATAAGTGAGTCCCAGAACAGCACATGTGGCACCTCTGCGTTCTGCCTCCTCCCCCCTCACCCAGTCAGTACAGGGCTTGGTGGGCTTTCCTGGTGGGCCTGTCTCTACCACCTACCTCTTCCTTCCCACCCTCATTGCCATTAACATAACCCCTGCCTGAGTTAACCCTTGTCTTTGCTCTCTCCTATTCCTTATCCTAAAAATACCAGAGATGCTTCTCCCATGCCCTTCCTCAAAGGCTCACCACAGCAATGGTTTTCCTCCTGGATCCCACACCTCCAAGGTCTTAAGCAGGTAGTTACCGAAACTCAGCATTTCAAAGAGTCAACAAGAAATCTGCACATCGACCCACATTAACAGCTGAAAACACTAAGACAACTTTCCTCCCTTTTGCCTAGAATTAGATCCCATCAGTGTAAGAACAATGGTTCTTTCATGTGAATTAGATTGGACTTACATCTTTGAGTGACTGGATGGGAAAATGAATCACTGCTGGCTGTGTAGTCTGGAAAAATGAACTCTTTGAAATAAGGGTCCCAGCAGGGGAGAGAAGCAGTAAAAACAGGCCTTGGTAGACAGCAGACTGCAGGATGAAGTCTACAGTCATTTCAGGAGTAAATCCTCCCCTCTAGTCCAACTTGGACACTGTCCAGCTGCTGAAGGAACCAGAACGTTCTCTGCTTTGTGACCTCTGCTTGTGCTTCTGCCCGGAGTCCCCTTCCTGTCACCACCTGGCAAACACCTACCCACCCTTCATGGCCCAAGTCAAACCTCACTTCTTCTGAAAACTCTGACCTCCATCCACTCTGGTCTCCTGAGTAGGAGCCTTGACCTTCCTCACACAGTCCGTTTGTGCTGTCTGGCCTGAAGAACTGGAACTTAAGCAGGCTGGACCCCCGTGGCAGCAAGAATTTTGCACACAGTAGAATTCTGTCCAAACCAGATCAGCTCACACACAAACAAGGGTTCTCAGTTGGTTCAGACCCACCCACAGAACATCTGCCTCCCCATCTTCTGCCACCATCCAGAGAATGTGCGTTCAACAAACTGGAAGTTCTGTTGAAACTTCAAATTTTAGGTTTGTGTGCATCCCCTCCTCCTTCTGTATCTTCCATTCTTTCAGTTATTGCAAGTTTACTGGAAGTAACAGAGCAAAAAAGGCTTTCCGGTGTAGGGGATCTCGGTGTTTCTTCAACACCCTGTTGATTCACTCGCATAAACAGACCACAGCCCGACAGCTGCGGCTTGCAGGGAGCAGCACTGCTCGCTCTTGTGCTCTCTCTAGGACAATGGAGAGGCCAGTGTAGGTGTCCTCAGGCTCCCCAGAATTGGGTTTACCTGGGAACAAAGAAGATGGTCAGAAAAGAGAATGTCCAACCATGCTGTTGAACATTTCTGTGTAGAACCAACAGCACGAGCAAGAATGTTGGTGAGGGACTTCCCTGGTGATCAGTGGTTAAGAATCCACTGCCAATACTGGGGACACCAGCTCCATCCCTGGTCCAGGAAGATCTCAAGGAGACCCAAAGTGTTGACTGGCCATCAGACTATGTTTCCCTAGTCCCTCCACTCAACACACTCCTGGACGAGTCTCTCCTACCTAATTCTCTCCTCAATCTCCAACACGTTCCTCCTCTATGCTCGCTGTCAGTCGAAGACCTGGCTTACTTCACTGATGGGGGCAGGAGTGGGTGGAAGGGGAGACACAGCCAGAAGAGAATATCCAGAAGGTGCCCATTGCACACACTCAAGCCCCACTGCTCATCAGCCACTGTGCTCCTCCACCAAGCCCCATCCAAGCTGTCCACTCCTTGACCTCTTCACCCACTCAAACACCACTCTAGCATTTATCCTCCCTTTTCTGCATCATCAATGATTCCTTCTCCACTAGATGGGTACCATCAACAAGTAAACACGCTGCTAATTCTCCCATTTTTTAAAAAAAGGGTATTTTTCACAGAATTAGAACACATAAAATTTGTATGGAAACACAAAAGACCCTGAATAGCCAAAACGATCCTGAGAAATAACAGAGCTAGAGGATTCATGCTCCCAGAGTACACTACAAAACTACAATAATCAAAACACTATGGTACTGGCACAAAAAACAGACCCATAGGGACTTCACAGGTAGGCCAGTGGTTAAGAATCTGCCTGCCAATGCAGGGGACATGGGTTCAATCCCTGGTGTGGGAAGATTCCACATGCCGGGGAGCTACTGAGCCTGCAAGCCGCAACTACTGAAGCCGATGGGCCCCAGAGCCCACGTACAGCAGCAAGCTGCAATGAGAAACCCATGCACTGCAACTGGAGTAGCTGCCTCTCACCACCAACTAGAGAAAGCCCACGCTCAGCTGTCTGACCCACTGCAGCCAAAAGTAAAATAAACAAAATTAAAAAAGAAAAAGACAAGACACAGAGATCAATGGAACATGATAAAAAGTCCAGAAAGTCATGCATGCACTTATGGTCAATTAATCTATGACAAAGGAAGCAAGAATAAACAATGAGAAGACAGTCTCTTTAATAAACGGTGCTGGGAAAACTGGACAGCTACATACAAAAGAATGAAGTCAGAACACTCTCTAACACCATACACAAAGGTAAACAAAATGGACTGAAGACCTAGCTGTGAGACTGGAAACCATGAAACTCCTAGAAGAAAACATAGACAGACACTGTTTCATATAAATCCTAACATTATTTTTTGGATCTGTCTCCTAAGACAAAGGAAACAAAAGCAAAAATAAACAAATGAGACCCAGTTAAACTTAAAAGCTTTGCACAGCAAAGGAAACCACTGACAAAATGAAGAGACGATCTACTGAATGGGAGGAAATAATTGCAAATGATACAACTGATAAGGGGTTAAAATCCAAAATATATAAATAGCTCATACAATTCAA
The DNA here is from genome assembly GCF_014754425.2 of Oryx dammah. NCBI lineage: Eukaryota > Metazoa > Chordata > Mammalia > Artiodactyla > Bovidae > Oryx > Oryx dammah. The sequence continues at coordinate 2,453,024 of NW_024070209.1, read as the reverse complement.
TAATCAAAAAAACACAAAACTTAATCAAAAACTGTGCACAAGACGTAAACAGACATTTTCCCAGAGAAGACATACAGATGCCAAACAGACACAGGAAAAGATGTGCAACACTGCCAACCATCAGAGAAATGCCAATCAAAACAAGGAAATATCACCTCTCACCTGTCAGAATCGCTGCCATTGAAAAGACCACAAATGAAAAACACTTTGTGGAGAAAAGGAAACTCTTGTATATGGTTGGTGAGACTGTAGGGCCATTAGCAGCCACTATGGAGAACAGTATAGAGGTTCCTCATAAAACTAAAAACAGAACTACCATATAATCCAGTAATTCCACTCCTGGGTATACATCTGAAGAAAATGAAAACGCTGACTTGAAAAGATATATGCATGCATCTCAATGTTCACAGTGGCATTATTTACAGTCGTCGAGATATGGAAGCACCTTAAGTATCCATCAACAGATGAATGGATAGAGACGACGCTGTGTGTGTGCGTGTATATGCATGTGTGTATAAACACATTCACTCACACAGACACACACACACACACACAATGGAATACTACTCAGCCATTAAAAAAAAAAAAGAAAAAGATGATTTGCCATTTGCAGCAACATGGCTGGACCTGGAGGTTATTACACTTAGTGAAATAAGCCAGACAAAGACAAATACTGTATGTTATCACTTATATATGGAATCTAAAAAATAAAACAAAGCATGTATATAACAAAATAGAAACAGACTCAAAGATATAGTGAACAAACCAGTGTTTACCAGTGGAGAGGAGGGAGGGACATGAGAGGTAGAGGACTAAACGTTGCAAACTACTATGTACAAAATAAATAAGCCAAAAGAACACACTGCACAGCACAGGGAATACAGCCAACAGTTTACAGTAACTTCAAAGGATAACCCATGAAAATTTTGAATCACTATGTTGTAATATGTCCCATATCTCAAAACTAATATAACATCGTAAATAAATTATACCTGAAAGATAGTTTTTAAAAATTAAAAAAAGAATATATTCTGCAAATATTCCCATGTCAATACATACTACATCACTGTTTAGGAAAGAAAAGAAAAAAAACCCACACAAACTCTGGACCTTACTTTTCCTGCATTTGCCGCTCTATTACTCTATTACTCTGCCCCAAAAAACTGCCTCTCTCCCCACTTGTTTTCCTCTCCCAATTTTTTACGAAAAAATTTTCAGACCTACAAGGATGTTGGAGTAGTCATAAGAACCTCTGTTTAACTTTCACCTACATTCCCCAACAGGTGCCATTTTTCATGTTTCCTTTCTCCCTGTCCCCCGACCAACAGAATCCTCTTGAAAGTGAGTATTACAAGACGCTGGCTCTCTGCCAGTTATTAAACTATTGCCACTCAGCTCCAAACCTACCATCTATGCTCTGCCCCGTGATGCGGGGTCAGAGGCCACATCTCAGTTGTGTCAGCAGCTCCCTACTGGGCTCCACCAAAAGGCGGCACTAGAGGGAGACGGTAGGGCTGGAAGGAGGAGAAGGAACCGCTTCTTTCTGCAGGACTCCCGTTCCTGGGAGTGTCAGCCAGCAGTGACGCCCCGCCCCAGTAGCAGCAGGCCCACCTGTGGCAGCAGCCAAACTTCACTTGAGCTTTCTACTGACACTCACAGAACCAACCTCATCCAGAGCCAGTAAGAGACACCAGCACCAGCAGGGACGCCCTCCTCAGAGGTCTGGGTCCTGAGCCCCAGGCCCCTCCTTCAAACTCAGCCAAGGAGCACCTCTTCCTTGGAGGCCTGAGCTGCACCTCCCCAGGGTCCCTTCTCCAAGCTCACCAAGGCCTAAGGCCGCCATATTTGACACAGTTGACCATTTCCTCCTCCTTGAAACTCTCATTTCAATACCACACCCTCCTAGTTTCCCCCCAGCCACTGGGCGTTTCTTAGTCAGCTTTCTGAACTCTTAAGACAGGGGTAGCCCAGAGCCCTAGTCCTTTTTCCAAGTACACTTGTTCCCTGGGTGATCAATTCCACTCTTGTGACATGAATCACCATTTACTAATGTTGTGCAGGTAAGAGAAATAACTGAGCCCATTGTTGGTGGGAGAGTAAATTGATACAACCATTTCTGAGGGCAACAGAAATGTCATGTCTCAGAATTTTTTTTACAAATATACTCCCAGAAGAATGCAAATATGTACAGGAACGTTCACTGAAATTGTTTTCAATAACAAATTTTTAAAAAAATTTATAGCAACATCTGTTTGCTTTAAATTAACTGCTAATTTATAAAGAAGCCTCTGGAATCATTCCTTTAAGCAGATTCCTTGGATTTGCTATATCGTGTAAGGTTGTTTACAGCAAGGACTCTGGACGCAGACCGCTTAGTTTCATGCACCTCAATTGCCTCTTCATAAAATGGAGCAAGGGTGTTGTAAGGATTGAATGGGCTGTCACAGGCCTAGGGCAGCAAGATGTGCCCAGTAGACATACAATAAACGTTAGCTGTCATCACCGCTGCTGCACGCACTACAGAAGAAAATACATGTTTTAATCAATTGGTTTTCTCAGGAATTTGCCATGTCCTTGTACCCAATCATTCTGAAAACGGGGGAAAACAGGGACCTGCCCTCTTCTGTCTTCACTGAAAAGCTGAACGATGACACTGCAGAGAGACCAGCTGAATGTTTTACTACCCTGAGGCCCGAACAAGCACATACCAGCACACTTCCACCTCTGAGGTTCTGAATTAGTCAGAGACCACACTGGGCACCCAGTTCCTCACCTCGCACTTTCGATCAGCGCTGGAGACATTGAGGTTGTTTACATTCTGCTCAATGGTCTTGCACGAGTGCTTCTTCCTTGGCTTTGGGGCCTTCTTGGCTGTTCCTGTTTCAGTTGCACTTCCCTCTGTGAGAAGGAGTAAGACTGTGCGCTGTAGGGGCTGCTGTGGAGCATGTAACTGAATCTATCAGTACAAGCTCTTCAAACTCTAAAGAGTGATCATCACTGCCACACACACCATCCCCTCAAAGCAGCAGGCACATCTAATCCTCAGGTGAGGGAGAAACCAAGCTACTAGATTAAGTATCTGGCTTCTGATACAAGTCAATTTCCAAAGACACATCCCTCCAAATCAGAAGCTCCCTAGTTGGTGATGTTTACTAAATCTTTTCTAAATAAAATCAAAATGCTTTATAAGGCCCTTCTCTTTTCCAAAACAAACAAGCAAATCTAGTGTTTGATTATCTTCTGAAATACAATTCTAAAAAATGTCCACGTCTTCAATAGAATGGGAACTGACTTCCTGTGACTTCATTCCAGTATGTTACTCGAATGCTACCTGCTATCCCCTTTAAAAAGTCCCTTATATTCAGATCCCAGCCCGTATACCTGCACCATGGTCCTCTGCTTCTTCCGCAGGTGGCGCATCCTTGCCCAGCCCCCCTAGGACTTTGTATACATCGGCATGGACGGCATCTACACGCACAGCATAGATCTTGGTGCTGGCATCCAAAGTGCCGGCAGCTACCTGGTCAAACGAGCAGAGGTGTACGCATGGGGATCAGAGAAAGGAGCAGCTGAACAGGCAAAACACAGTAATCTGCATCAAATATTTACTTGCCCTTAAGAAAAAAATGACAAAGATCCCCCTAAAACTGACAGGGAATAAACAGAACATAATGGAAAGATATCAGCTCTTCATCAGTTTAAGAAAGAAAGTAAAGTAGGTAATAAAGTGTTCTAAACAAGGAAGCCTCGCGTGTATTTGTAGAATCCAATTATTGTGCTGTGTTAAATATTAGTCATCATCAGCATTCATTCAGATGCAAGAGCAGGTGGACATCCTTCTTACTTTAAAGTTGGTCGGTTCGGCATCTTTCTGTTTAAGAATCTCTGACATAAAATCAATCAAGTGCAAGCCGAAAGCATTCTTGGTGGTGATTTTCTGAAAACAGAAAATTGCAGAAAGGCCTGTCATTTAGAGCCTAGGCTCATGCAAACAACGCTGCCCTGACAAGGGGAAGCTAAGTTTGTAACAGGAATAGCCCGCATCTCAACCCAGACGTCAAATCCCACCAACACCTGGTGGATGCAGCCAAGTCCCTGTGTGTGCTTCTTCATTCTCGAGGTCTGGAGTGACAGCACAATTCCTGAGAGACCCCGTGTGCAAGCCCTGTTCTAGGTGCTGACACGGAGGGGCTCAGTGCCCCCTCAGAACATCTCTGAGGTAGGGACAGTCTCACTCTCATTTTACAGAGCAGGACCCTGTGGCACAACGGCTGGGTGACCTGCCAAGGCCACACAGTGTGTAAGTGGCTGAGACAGAATTTCAACTCAGGCTAATTCTAGGACTCACAACAAGCCCACAAGCCTAGGATCTACCTACTGTTTAGCTCCAGAACTACACTACTAACTCTAGTATGCTGCCTCTCGAGTCACACTAGAGCGGTCAGGCAACTCGTCACAGGGGTGGCAATGGTCTGTACAAAACAGTAAAACCGCACTGAAAACACCAGCTTCAAAGAGTCACTGGAAATGTAAGTGTGCCATCATCGACCGTGCATCCTCTACAGAACCAAGAAGGCTAGATCTCCTCTCCGACCAGGCTGTAAAATCTTCACTGATCAAACCAGCAGATACTCACATTTTCAGTAGACAGTTTGATACAGGTGGAGTAATGTTCAGTAATCTGGGTGTTTGTAAACTTGGGCATTGTAGCTGAAACTTCAACATTCCTAAAGGAAAAACAAACGAAATGGGCGCTATTGAGAATCCAGACCTAGAAACCATGAGGTACTGTGGTGATGCAAACCCGCAGGACCCACGATGCAGTGGCTGCCACAGCGGGGCAGCCCGGTGCGCACTCACCTGCTGGAGGGGGAGGCCAGCAAACGCGGGGAGTCTGTGCTGAACTGCAGGTCAAAGACCCTGGAGCGCCTCCGCTGCAGCTTCTCCTTCTCGTCATCATTCTGAGGGAAGTCTTCAAGGACTGGGGTGCCAGGAGTGTTGAGAGGGGCCTTCCGGGGCAGGGCCGTGGGGAATGCCCACTCTGCAGGTGACGCGGTACCGTGGTGGCACCCACGGGGCCCTGAAGGAGAGTTCTTCATCGTGGCTGAGGGCGAGGGAACGAAACACTGGCTCAGGAAACCTTCAGCAGGACACTCCCCATGTCTAAAGGGGGGCCGCAGCCTGTCCCAGGGCGGACGTTCACTGAGCATTTCCCACCAAGATCTTCCCCAATTCTAATATTCTAAGGCTAGAACCTCTATGGGCTTCCCAGGTGGTGCAGTGGTGAAGAATCCACCTGCCAACAAACACACAGAACTTCTAACACACACACACACACAGAACTTCTATAGTTCGAGTTACTTGGCGAGTGAGGGGTTCTGACGCTT